>NC_062541.1:3150795-3200795 GCF_022655615.1 Tachysurus fulvidraco | reverse complement strand
TGGATGCCTCAAGGGGCCTGTGGTGTCTCGATCTGTTTATTTATGGAGCTAATTAGCCAGAAAATTCATATTGGAAAGGAAAGCAAACCTCTCAGCATCCCATTCCAGGCATTGTAAGGGGTTCTGCGATGCCGGTTCCACTTTTTCCTCCCCTGTCTCTGCCTCTGTGAGGCACAAGGGATTCAGACTGCATTTTAAAGATCTGGAGCTTAAAATTTAGCATGCTTAATGTCTTTTCTTCATTCCGAGCTGATTTAAATCACTGACACACACACACACACACACACACACACACACACACACACACACACACACACACACACACACACACACACAGTGTCGACGTTTACCCCACCGGAGTGAACCGGCTGAGACTGGATCGAGTTCTTCAGTAAACGAAGCTAATGTTGCTAACATCTACTTGCTTTTCTTACTTCATGAACCTAAACACAACATAAACACAAAGGAGGAAGAATAAAGGAAGAAAAGTAATAAAAAAAAAGGAGGAGAAAAAGTTGAAAAAAGGAAGAAAGGGATTAAAGAAAGTGATGGAAGATGAATAAAGGTGGGAAGAATAGAAAACAATGCAAGTACGAAGGGAGAGGGAAAAGGGAGGAAAGAAATCAGGCAGAAGAAATGAAGCATAGGGAATAAAATCTTAGATGATTTTATTTCTGTGGTGTGTGTGAGAGAAAGAGAGAGGGAGAGCCGGACAAAAGAAAAGAAGGAAACAAACAGTAAGGAAAAAAAATTGTATTGATTCTTCCTCTAATTTTGTGTGTGTGTAAAAGTGACACATGGACACATGGGGGCAGTGTGGAGCTGTACATGTCCTGCGGCAGCTCAAGATGTGGTTGATGATGATGGTGATGAAGTCGCACTGATACACAGCTGTGATGTGGATTAAACACACTTCATCATGAACACCGACTCGGCCTTGTGTCCTGACCGCAGGAAACCACCAACGAACCGAACTCTGATCGTTTACCATCAGCACCACCAGTCAGAAAAAACGTCACAGGAGCAGTGGTGAATTGTGGGACAGGTGTGTTTGTGTGTGTGTGTGTGTGTGAGTGTGTGTGTGTTTGTGTGTGGTGTGTGTGTATGTGTGTGTGTTCACACACCTCCCTCTCCTGTCCCGTTCTTGGTACTCCCAGTGAGGGACAACTTCTCATCTGTGACCCACAATTCACCCCACACTTCGCAAACACACACACACACACACACACACACACACACACACACACACACACACACACACACACACACACACACACACACACACACACACACAGAGGAAATAAAGAAATAAAGGCTCTTACGCATGCTGTAGCTGTAAGTGAAACAGTGTAGCAGGCAGATTCAGCATCTCTGGGGAGGATCATGAAAATGTAACGACGGATTCTGCTGCACTTAAGAAGGAAAAAAAATCAAATAAATTTTCAAAATATGCACCGAAATCACTTTATCCACTCGCCGTGCTTCCTAAATGAAAGTCCCGGTGTACCGTCTTTTATCGGCTAATTAGGTCTCCCAGACAAAAGCCAGCGGTGGCCGCCTCAATCCCATTAGCTCCGGCGCTGTCGCAAGGCACAGCTCTATTCGCCCCGTTTTATTTAACATGAGGGTTTGATTACAGAGAACGGAGGAGAACTGAGGAGCACTATGGAGCACAGAGGATCACACGACCCGGGGTCTCCGATTCCCCCTGCTAGTAGAGCATGAACTCTCCTCTTATACTCATCACATGCTAATCTCGCACTCGCCTCATAGTGGTCTCACACTGGTCTCACTCGTCTCATGCTTGCTTTGTGGTGATCTCACACCAGTCTCAACTCTTATTACAAGCTGGTCTCATACAGCCTCATGCTCATCACACATTGGACTCATGAGACTCACGTCATGTATGCCTCATTTTGGTATCACTCAAGTCTCATGCTCCGCACAGGTTGTTTTCACACTGGTCTCATGCTGGTCTCACTATGGTCTTTTGCTGGTCTCAACAGTGTGAGGCTAGCACAAGAACAGTGTGAGATTAGCATGAGACCAGTGCAGTAAGACCAGTTCGAGACTAGCATGAGACCAGCATAAGGCCATAGTGAGACCAGCATGAGACCAGTGTGAGACCAGTGTTAGACTAGTGTGAGACCATTGTGAGGCTAGCACAAGAACGGTGTGAGATTAGCATGAGACCAGTGCAGTAAGACTAGTTCGAGACTAGCATGAGACCAGCATAAGGCCATAGTGAGACCAGCATGAGACCAGTGTGAGACCAGTGTGAGGCTAGCACAAGAACAGTGTGAGATTAGCATGAGACCAGTGCAGTAAGACCAGTTCGAGACTAGCATCTCACACTGGTCTCACACTGGTCTCACTATGGCCTTATCCTGGTCTCATGATAGTCTCAAACTGGTTTTACCGCACTGATCTCACAGTGGTCTTGCACTCACCTCACCTTAGTCTCCTGCACTCACTACAGGGGTCTCACGCTCATCACATGCTGTTCTCACACTCTTCTAACATTTCATTTCATAACATTACAATGACCTCATCACCCAGCCGGATCCAGAACCCAGAACCCAGTGGTTTTCTTTCAGCACAGCTGCTTTACATGGCAGTAACCTGAGCTCGGGATTAGAGCACTGAATCCTGGAGCTGTGAAGCACTTTAACCATCAACTCTATATCACACGTGGTGGATGTGAACGGGACGGATCTGCTCGGCTCCAGATTTACCAGACTGACTCATTTACGTGTGCAGCTAGCGGGCGTGTTGTGGGCGAGTTACACAAGGACTGAGTAACTAACATCCTGTGTACAAACCCATATTTAACCCTTTCATGCTCTCAGTGACCGAGAGACAGTTTATAAAGGAAAATATACGCTATAACTTCAGCTCACATGCATTTCTCCTGAACTTATTCTCTCTCTCTCTCTCTCTCTCTCTCTCTCTCTCTCTCTCTCTCTCTCTCTCTCTCTCTCTCTCTCTCCACAAACCTCCTACACAAATCCAAAGTATTACAGTCAAAGTAGTTGTTTTTTTCCGAAGCCGAGTTCACCGAGTTCAATGAAATTTGAATCTGTAATTTTTTTTTTTTTTTTACATTTTATAAACTTAGAAATGTTTAAAATATAAATATATATATATTTTTTAAAAAAGGTATATGATCATTTTGACTCTGGGTGTTTATACAGTTTTAGTTTCTGAATTAATTTTATTTTAATAAATGTGAAGACTTTTGCCTGAATACGTAATAATGATTTATTTAAATGAAAAAGTTATAGATTAATTTTGTTTCTAAAATTTGTGCAGATTTAAAACCTGCCCTTCATTTGTACTGATTTACAGACAGTCTCTAATCCTAATCTACTTATCTCACCTCATGCTGGTCTCACACTGGTCTCATGCTAGCCTCATGCTGGTCTCATTCTAGGCTCATGCTGGTCCCACACTGGTCTCATACTGGTCTCATACTGGTCTCATGCTAGCTTCATGCTTGTCTCACACTGGTCTCATTCTAGGCTCATGCTGGTCC
This sequence comes from Tachysurus fulvidraco, assembly GCF_022655615.1. Lineage (NCBI taxonomy): Eukaryota > Metazoa > Chordata > Actinopteri > Siluriformes > Bagridae > Tachysurus > Tachysurus fulvidraco. The sequence goes on along the minus strand of NC_062541.1, from coordinate 3,197,260 downwards.
CACACTGGTCTCATACTGGTCTCATACTGGTCTCATGCTAGCTTCATGCTTGTTTTACACTGGTCTCATGCCAGCTTCAAGTTGGTCTTACACGGGTCTCGTGCTAGGGTCATGCTGGTCTCATGATGGCCTTATGCTGGTCTCACACCGGTCTCATGTTAGCCTCATGCTGGCCTAAGACTGGTCTCATGTTAGCCTCATGCTGGTCTCACACTGGTCTCATGTTAGCCTCAGACTGGTCTCATGTTAGCCTCATGCTGGTCTCACACTGGTCTCATTTTAGCCACATGCTGGTCTCACACTGGTCTCATGTTAGCCTCATGCTGGTTTCACACTGGTCTCATTTTAGCCTCATGCTGTCCTCAGACTGGTCTCATGTTAGCCTCATGCTGGTCTCATTTCAGCCTCATGCTGGTCTCACACTGGTATCGTCTTGTGTTCGACTCACTATTCTGTGTTTTATAAATGTTTGGTGGAAAAGCATCAGATTGTGTAACCATTAATGCTAACACACACACACACACACACACACACACACACACACACACACACACACACACACACACACAAAAACAAAACTCGGATGTGTTATTTGCTCAGGTGAAAGCCTCGATCCTGAGTAGACTCTGTTACTTAATCAGCTCGCACCTTTATTTATGCATCTGTTTTCGACTGCGCACGTGTTTTTACCTGTGCGGAAATAAACCGAGGTGTTAATGCAGGTTCTGTTAGTCTTTTAATCTTTAATGCAGACATTAATCTAATCAACCAATCACACGACAGCAGCAGGAAAGTGATAGAAGTGCTCGTGAAATGAGGCGTTGACCTGAGACAAATCAGGAACTATTCATTCCTGGACAGTGATTTTAAACACACACACACACACACACACACACACACACACACACACACACACACACACACACACACACACACACACACACACACACACAGAGCACCCGTTAGAGTTTAGAAAAAGGTGTGGGAAAAAAAGAAATCAGCTCTGTAGGGGGAAAAATTGGCTTGTTAATGCGTAAAGGTCAGAGGAGAACAGCCAGACTGCTGCGTGCTGACAGGAAGGAGAGAGGAAACCAAATAAAGCGGTGTGATAAACAGCAGTGTGGAGAACAGCGACTCTGAACAACACCACGAGGACGAGGACGTGAGCACGCTTCAGCAGGAGGAAGCTGAGCCTACAGGGGGCACTGACTCACTAAAACTGTACAGAGATGGAGGAAAATCTAACAACAACAACAACAACAAAAAAACAAAAAAAAACAAGTGGCGCTCTAACAAACTGCAGATGGACGGGTCAGGATTTTGGCAGAGCAACATGAAACCATGGAGACTTCCTGATTTGTGTCAACAGTTCACCACACTGCTGGTGGTGTAATGGTGTGGGCAATTTATTTATTTATTTATTTATTTATGGAACAGATCCAAGACTATAATGGCAAATTGAGTGTCATTTTAATACCACAGCGATCACGTTAATGCGGCTACCGAAACCGAACCAACGGATTAAATCGCTAGCTCGTCTCACGGAGACTTGTTCCTGACATGTCTTCTAAAGTTGTGTTTAAAAAAAAAAAAAAACTTTGACGGATGTAAATGATAAAACTTAATCACAAAAAAGGAGACGAAGCAAATTATAGTTTCAGAAAAAAAAATACAAAAAAAATATATAAATAGTTCCTTTGGCTGACATTAAAATTCTGTCAATTTCGCCGCTAATCCATCCGTAAACAATTCATGCTAACGTCAATAGAGGGACTAAGAATCCTTCTTTCTTAAAAACACTGAAAGACTGTGGGATAAATTAAAATATATAATATATTACATAGGATCTGTTTTTTTTTTCTTTTCGGTCTGAAGTGAACAATGATGTGTTCAGAGTCAGTGACTGAGAAAAGCATGAAAACATCAAAATAAAAAAAATAATAAAAAAAAGCATTTAGTTTTTGAAAAGAAAGCAAAAGGATGAAGACAAGTCTCAATAAAACCCTAGCGGGCGTTCAGGAGCGAGCGTTCAGGAGCGAGCGTTCGGGAGTGAAGGTTCATTAGCAAACACTTAGGAGCGTTCAGGAGCAAGTGCTCAGGAGCGAGCACACAGGAGCAAGTGTTCAGGAGCGAGCACACAGGAGCAAGTGTTCAGGAGCGAGCACACAGGAGCAAGTGTTCAGGAGCGAGCACACAAGAGCAAGTGTTCAGGAGCGAGCACACAGGAGCAAGTGCTCAGGAGCGAGGGTTCAGGAGCGAGCACACAGGAGCAAGTGCTCAGGAGCGAGCACACAGGAGCAAGCGTTCAGGAGCGAGCACACAGGAGCAAGTGCTCAGGAGCGAGCACACAGGAGCAAGCGTTCAGGAGCGAGCACACAGGAGCAAGTGCTCAGGAGCGAGCACACAGGAGCAAGTGCTCAGGAGCGAGCACACAGGAGCAAGTGTTCAGGAGCGAGCACACAGGAGCAAGTGCTCAGGAGCGAGCACACAGGAGCAAGTGTTCAGGAGCGAGCACACAGGAGCAAGTGTTCAGGAGCGAGGGTTCAGGAGCGAGCACACAGGAGCAAGTGTTCAGGAGCGAGCAGACAGGAGGAAGCATTCAGGAGCGAGGGTTCAGGAGCAAGCGTTCAGGAACATGGGTTTAGGTGCGTTCAGGAGCGAGTGTTCAGGAACAAGGGTTTAGGTGCATTCAGGAGCGAGTGTTCAGGAGCAAGCGTTCAGGAATAAGGGTTTAGGTGCGTTCAGGAGCGAGTGTTCAGGAACAAGGGTTTAGGTGCGTTCAGGAGCGAGTGTTCAGGAACAAGGGTTTAGGTGCATTCAGGAGCGAGTGTTCAGGAACAAGGGTTCAGGTGCGTTCAGGAGCGAGTGTTCAGGAACAAGGGTTTAGGTGCGTTCAGGAGCGAGTGTTCAGGAACAAGGGTTTAGGTGCGTTCAGGAGCGAGTGTTCAGGAACAAGGGTTTAGGTGCGTTCAGGAGCGAGTGTTCAGGAACAAGGGTTTAGGTGCGTTCAGGAGCGAGTGTTCAGGAACAAGGGTTTAGGTGCGTTCAGGAGCGAGGGTTTATGAATGCTCCGAGCATTCAGGTGCTGTACAAACTCAAAGCACAAAATGAGCCAAAGAGGATCCTGTATTTCACACCGCAGTCCACATGAGCAGAGAAAATCCTCATCACACATCATCTGGAGAAAAAAAGCTGCTGATGAAACAGTAAGTTTGCTGCATTTGTTTGATTGATTTGAATTGTTTTAAATGTAATAACATTCACAAACCAATAAAAACATAAAGCTCATAGAGAGCTGAAAGAATGAAATGACGATTAAACGTCAAAAGGAAATGAACTTGGCAGAAGTTGTGTTTGTGATCATCTTATTTCTCTGTATGGTGCTACTGGATGCTTTAATATCCTCTGGCATCAACATAGTATCTCTTATCTATCTATCTATCTATCTATCTATCTATCTATCTATCTATCTATCTATCTATCTATCTATCTATCTATCTATCTATCTATCTATCTATCTATCTATCTATCCATCTATCCATCCATCCATCCATCCATCCATCCATCCATCCATCATAGACCCCGTAATTTGGACTGCGCCTTATAATCCGGTGCACTTTATAGTGCGGAAAATACGGTAAGTCGCTCTGAATAATGGCATCTGCTAAATGAGGTTGATAATAAATAAATAAATCTATATTAAAGCTGACCGCTGCTGAGCTTTGACCCCACGCTGAGACTCACTGGCATAAACAACCTGGAGAAATGTTTCTCATTTAAAGGTAGAATTGCTTCCTTGACCCGGCTACAGCTGCCCACTGCTTAGCCCGTCAGTCACTCTGGATAAGGAACGTCATCCAAATGGTGTAAAAGAAATGAAAGACTTCAGAAAAGATGTGAAACTTTTATACACGCTGACCATTTTTTGTCACGTTCTTGTTATGATTCTTTGTTCAGATTCCAATGAGGAATAACAAAGCAGCACAAATGACAAAGTGCGTTAGGTTGTGAACGCTGCAGTGATTTCCGAATCCCGTCCCTGTCCTGCCTCGAGCTCTGTCAGTGAGCCACTGTATAAGCATTCCAGAGTACCAAAGTGTCTATCACTCAGTGGTAGCTCGTGCCCTCCACGGAAGAGCCATGTTGCTACTCCTTGGCGGCAATAACAAGCAATATCTGTGGGAAAAGCTCAGGTGTCCCTGTGTGATGGAGGTGGAGCAGGTACAGGATGGTGGAGCAGGTACAGGATGGAGGACAAGGTACAGGATGAGGGAGCAGGTACAGGATGGTGGAGAAGGTATAGGATGGTGGAGCAGGTACGGGAGGGTGGAGCAGGTACGGGAGGGTGGAGCAGGTACAGGACGGTGAGCAGGTATAGGACGGTGAGCAGGTACAAGACGGTGAGCAGGTACAGGATGGGGAGCAGGTACAGGATGGTGGAGCAGGTACAGGACGTTGGGCAGGTACAGGACGGTGGAGCAGGTACAGGACGGTGGAGCAGGTACAGGATGGTGGGCAGGTACAGGACGGTGGGCAGGTACAGGACGGTGAGCAGGTACAGGACGGTGAACAAGTACAGGATGGTGGAGCAGTTATAGGACAGTGGGCAGGTACAGGACGGTGGGCAGGTACAGGACAGTGGAGCAGGTACAGGATGGTGAGCAGGTACAGGACGGTGGAGCAGGTACAGGACGGTGGAGCAGGTACAGGATGGTGAGCAGGTACAGGACGGTGGAGCAGGTACAGGACGGTGGAGCAGGTACAGGACGGTGGAGCAGGTACAGGATGGTGAGCAGGTACAGGACGGTGGGCAGGTACAGGACGGTGGAGCAGGTACAGGATGGTGAGCAGGTACAGGACGGTGGGCAGGTACAGGACGGTGAGCAGGTACAGGACGGTGGGCAGGTACAGGACAGTGGAGCAGGTACAGGACGGTGGAGCAGGTACAGGACGGTGGACCAGGTACAGGATGGTGAGCAGGTACAGGACGGTGGAACAGGTACAGGATGGTGAGCAGGTACAGGACGGTGGAACAGGTACAGGACGGTGGAACAGGTACAGGACGGTGGAACAGGTACAGGATGGTGGGCAGGTACAGGACGGTGGAACAGGTACAGGACGGTGGAACAGGTACAGGATGGTGGGCAGGTACAGGACGGTGGAGCAGGTACAGGACGGTGGGCAGGTACAGGACGGTGGGCAGGTGCATTATATTGAGATATTCGCCACACCAGCACTGACAACCTTTGCTCCTTAAATCAACTTGGACATCAGTGATGAGCCTAAAGTGCAACAGCTACCAAGAGCGAGCAAAGATATGTTAATGAAGGAAGGAGAAAGAAGTATAAAGTGCTTGGACCTGCCAGATCTACCCTGTTCGTCTGGTGCCACCCGGAAGAAGAGAAGGGTTATTCTCTTTGGAGTCACGTTTTAGAACTGTATCTATTATTAAATATTTTTAAAATTTTTATTACATTTTTATGACTTTTTTTATTATTTAAAAAAAAACACAAAAAAATCATATAAAACGATTTATTGTTGACTTCCTCATTAACACTTCCTGCTGAAGCTCTATATAAACACAAACAGTCTCCGTCACGTCTCCACAAGCTGGGGCCAAAACTAGACAAACTACAACAGCAGTCACGTGTGTGATGGTTAACACGTCCCTCTAAGATTTTATACAAATCACAAAAATGAACTCAAAATCACCCAGACTATGAGATATTCTTAGGATCTTGTGATTCTTCAAAATTACGGCAGATTTTCCCGCAGATTCGGGTGGAGGCTCGCGGTGTGAGAATCCTGAATCAGAAGTAAGCTCCTTCGTTATATCATCACTAAATGAAAACGATGTTTGCTACAATTTAATATTAAAAAGGATTTTTTTCTGTCATTAAGATTTCATATTAACTTCGTAAAGTTTGCTGTATGTCACTTATTCTTCAGAAATGTAGACGTCTGATCACAAGACTAAAAAAAATTGAATTCTATTAAAAAGCACTTTTTTTTTAAACATCCGTATTGAATTTTAAACAATTTAATGGCTCATATATTATTGATTTTTTTTCTCTACTTGTTTATTTGAAATTGTTATCTGTTAACTCGGGCAAATGATAGCAGCGCAAAATGCACATCTTTCAGGTCATTAATTCAACTCTTTAATAACACTCTAATTTAATAATGCTATAATCAGGGTGAGGAACGTGTTGTTTGATTGAGACACACGGCTCTGTACTCACTACGTTGGAAGATTAGTAACATAAGCAGTTAGCACATTCGCCTCACACCTCCAGGGTTGGGGGTTCGATTCTCGCCTTGTGTGTGTGGAGTTTGCATGTTCTCCCCGTGCCTCGGGGGTTTCCTCCGGGTACTCCGGTTTCCTCCCCCGGTCCAAAGACATGCATGGTAGGTTGATTGGCATCTCTGGAAAATTGTCCATAGTGTGTGTGTGTGTGTGTGTGTGCCCTGTGATGGGTTGGCACTCCATCCAGGGTGTATCCTGCCTCGATGCCCGATGACGCCCGTGACCCGAGAAGTTCGGATAAGCGGTAGAAAATGAATGAATGAATGAACTTTCTTTAGTGTTTATTTTTGTTCATGATGTGTCTACACAATCAACAACAAAAAAAGCAACAGCAACAAAACTGCTGCACCACACATGCTAATGTCCAAAAATCTCCATTCCCATAGCCATCAAACTTAACATGCATGTTGAGCACGTTTCCGGTCTAGATCACGTCCACTTCCTGCTTAAATCCAGATAACTTTAGTATTCTGAACTCTAGCACTTTTTATCTCTGATGGTCCAATAACATCATCCAGTACCAAACGATGCTCTGTGACGTTGTCGCAGGAACGAACAGATGACAAAAACGGCAGCGAAACGGACTGCAAACTGTGCTGTGTGAAAATATCAAGAGAAGGAACTGTGACAACTTTCTACATACACATAACCTGATCAGACATCTTAATGGAGTTTAAACTGAGGGGCTTTTTACACCTGGTCACTTCGTGCGTTTTCTGTGATCCGATATAAATCCGATGGTACAAACCCCTTCAGGAGGTGGTCTGGGACGTGTTTCAGATTAAACTGGACAGGTGTAAATACATGTGGTTGTTCAAGCCGCATATGTCAGCGCTATACTCCTCCCAAACGGAAGTACGACAGGCGTCTCGTTGGGGCTTAAAACACGCTGCTGCCCCCAGCGAAAATGCAGCAAACAGTAAATGCTGTTTTTTTGTGGCATAAAGGTCGTAACGAACGTAATTATTTTGTCTTCTTTTTGATCGCATTCTGAAAACCGCATCCACCAAAGTGTGTTCCATTTCGATTACCCGAGGTAAAATATATTAGCATTTTGTGCGGGAGTAGAAAGATCGTATCGATATCATATTCCCGAGACGCGTTTATGTGGCCTGATGTAAATGGGACAGTTTTAACAAATCTTTTATCAAATTAGTTTTTGCACAAACTGTCCAACATTTCAGCTGTTTTTGCACATATTTTATAATATCTCAGCCATTACGAACATAATATACAATATTTCAGTCATTTGCTGTTTTTTGCAAAATTCTGTATATTATCCAAAGGACCTGCTGCTAAGAAACTGTGTTCATTCTAATGTTACTGCATGAAATATTGTTTGAAGACACACAGTATACACACAGTATACACATACAGTACTGTATACACACACAGTATACACATACAGTACTGTATACACACACAGTATACACATACAGTACTGTATATACACACAGTATACACACACAGTATACACACACAGTATACACATACAGTACTGTATACACACACAGTATACACATACAGTACTGTATATACACACAGTATACACATACAGTACTGTATACACACACAGTATACACATACAGTACTGTATATACACACAGTATACACATACAGTATACACATACAGTTCTGTATATACACACAGTATACACACACAGTATACACACACACGGTATATACACACAGTATATACACACAGTATACACACACAGTATACACACACAGTATACACATACAGTTCTGTATATACACACAGTATACACACACAGTATACACACACACGGTATATACACACAGTATACACACACAGTATACACACACAGTATACACATACAGTTCTGTATATACACACAGTATACACACACAGCATACACACACAGTATACACACACAGTATACACATACAGTTCTGTATATACACACAGTATACACACACAGTATACACACACACGGTATATACACACAGTATATACACACAGTATACACACACAGTATACACACACAGTATACACATACAGTTCTGTATATACACACAGTATACACACACAGTATACACACACACGATATATACACACAGTATACACACACAGTATACACACACACGGTATATACACACAGTATACACACACAGTATACAAACACAGTGTATACACACAGTATATACACACAGTATACACACACAGTATATACACACAGTATACACACACAGTATACACACACACAGTATATACACACAGTATATACACACAGTATATACACACAGTATACACACACAGTATACACACACAGTATATACACACAGTATACACACACACAGTATACACACACAGTATACACACAGTATATACACACAGTATACACACACAGTATATACACAGTATACACACAAAGTATACACACACAGTATACACATACAGTACTGTATATACACACAGTATACACACACACAGTATACACATACAGTACTGTATATACACACAGTATACACACACACGGTATATACACACAGTATACACACACAGTACACACACACAGTATATACACACAGTATATATACACACAGTATACACACACAGTATACACACACAGTTTACACACACAGTATACACACAGTATACACACAGTATACACACAGTATACACACACAGTATACACACAGTGTATACACACAGTATACACACACAGTATACACACACAGTATACACACACACAGTATATACACACAGTATACACAAGCAGTATTCACACACACAGTATACACACAGTAGACACACACAGTATACACACACAGTATACACACACAGTATATACACACAGTATATATACACACAGTATACACACACAGTATACACACACAGTTTACACACACAGTATACACACAGTATACACACAGTATACACACAGTATACACACACAGTATACACACAGTGTATACACACAGTATACACACACAGTATACACACACAGTATACACACACACAGTATATACACACAGTATACACACACAGTATATACACACAGTATACACACAGTAGACACACACAGTATACACACACAGTATACACACACAGTATACACACACAGTATATACACACAGTATACACACACAGTAGACACACACAGTATACACACAAAGTATATACACACAGTATACACACACAGTATATACACACAGTATACACACACAGTATACACACACAGTATACACACACAGTATACACACACAGTATACACACACAGTATTTACACACAGTATACACACACAATATACACACAATATACACACACAATATACACACACAGTATACACACACACACACACACACACAGTATACACACACAGTATTTACACACAGTATATACACACAGTATACACACACAGTATATACACACAGTATACACATACACAATATACACACACAGTATACACACAGTATACACACACACAGTATACACACGCACAGTATACACACACACAGTATACACACACAGTATATACACACACACAATATACACACACAGTATACACACAGTATACACACACAGTATACACACACACACAATATACACACACAATACACACAGTATACACACACAGTATACACACACACAGTATACACACACAGTATATACACACACACAATATACACACACAGTATACACACAGTATACACACACAGTATACACACACACAATATACACACACAATACACACAGTATACACACACAGTATACACACACACAGTATACACACACAGTATATACACACACACAGTATACACACACAATACACACACAGTATACACACACAGTATACACACACAGTATACACACACAGTATACACACACAATACACACACAGTATACACACAGTATACACACACAGTATTGTAACTTTTTGTCTTGTAACTTTATGTCTGCACTGTCTTTTGTCCTGCACTGTCTTGTCTGTCTTGTCTGTCTTGACCTGGACTGTTTGCAGCAGGTTGCACAGTTGCACTTTATGTGGCTAAGACTACTTACATGTCCTTAGCCCTGTCTTTGTTTTATGTAGCACCCTGATCCTGGAGAAACATCTCATGTCACTGTGTACTGTAACAGCTATATATGGTTGAAATGACAAGAATTAGCTTCTTGACTTGACTTGAAATCATATAGCTATCGGATCAGAGACAACAAACATGAAGTGACCGGGTGTAAAAAGGCCCTGAAGGACCGTCCTCCCTCACGCTCTCTATTAAAGATGCTCTTTAAACTGGGATGGTGGCACTTTTTCTTCTCTGATACCATTAATGACAGTAAAGCTTGGGGTCTCAGCCAATATCAATACACATCCTTTATTTAGTTCCTTTAGTTATTTAAAGTAAAAAAAAGTACATAACCCTAAGCCCTAAAAGTTCTTTTTAATAGAAGCTGTTAATAAGGATAAAAATTAAACACAGTTGAAACATGACTTCATTAAATCACAACTTTTTTTTAATTATGATAAACTATAGTATCATAATAATAATGATAAAGTATAAACTATTCATGTGCTGCCTTTAAACTGTGGGTTGATTTTTTTTACATTGATTTATTTTCCTTTATGCAATTTATATTCTTACAAATTTTATATATATAATTTTTTAAGTTTTTAATTTGTGTGGAATGTGACAGAGACGGTAAAAATGTGTGTTTTATGTGAGCGGCATGTTTTAGGGTTTGGTATTTGGATTATAGGTTAGTTTACTTGGTCATTGGGCTAGTTTAGTTGGTCATATAACTAGTTATAGACTAGTTTACTTGGTCATTGGGCTAGCTTAGTTGGTCATATAACTAGTTATAGACTAGTTTACTTGGTCATTGGGCTAGCTTAGTTGGTCATATAACTAGTTATAGACTAGTTTACTTGGTCATTGGGCTAGCTTAGTTGGTCATATAACTAGTTATGGACTAGTTGACTTGGTCATTGGGCTAGCTTAGTTGGTCATATAACTAGTTATGGACTAGTTTACTTGGTCATTGGGCTAGCTTACTGGTCATAAAACTAGTTATGGACTAGTTTACTTGGTCATTGGGCTAGTTTATTTGGTCTTTGCGCTAGTTTAATTGGTCATTTAACTAGTTAAGAACTAGATTACTTGGTCATTGGGCTAGATTAGTTAGTCCTGTAACTAGTTAAGGACTCGTTTACTTGGCCATTAGGCTAGTTTACTTGGCCATTAGGCTAGTTTACTTGGTAATTCAAGTAGTTATGGACTGGTTTACTTGATCACTTGGCTAGTTTAATTGGTCAGTTTACTAGTAAAGGACTAGTTTAATTGGTCATAGGGCTACTTTAATGGGTCATTTAACTACTTATGGACTAGTTTACTTGGTCACTGGGCTAGTTTAATAGGTCAATGGGCTAGTTTAATTGGAGATTTAACTAGTTAAAAACTAGTTTACTTGGTCATTGGACTAGATTATTTAAATTCTGTTTGGCCAGTGGGTTGATTTTTTTTTTTATTATAAAGATTTGGCAACCCTGTGCAAAGTGTCTATGACACTGATATACAGTACAAAAAGCTGTAAAAGACCAATGTTGATGTCAGGTCCACTTTGACTCTGATGATTAACTACACTTTATGGAGAACAACATAAAGAACTTCCTGCAGCTCAGCATATTTACAAAGGTGTATACTAGATACTGTACAGGTTCCAATATTTATTTTACTGTGTCTTATTTTATCTTTATTTTAATCTTACTTTTCATTCATTCATTCATTCATTCATTCATTCATTCATTTTCTACCACTTATCCAAACTACCTCGGGTCACGGGGAGCCTGTGCCTATCTCAGGCGCCATCGGGCATCGAGGCAGGATACACCCTAGACAGAGTGCCAACCCATCACAGGGCACACACACACTCTCACACACTCACACACTCACACACTACGGACAATTTTCCAGAGATGCCAATCAACCTACCATGCATGTCTTTGGACCGGGGGAGGAAACCGGAGTACCCGGAGGAAACCCCCGAGGCACGGGGAGAACATGCAAACTCCTCACACAAGGTGGAGGTGGGAATCGAACCCCCAACCCTGGAGGTGTGAGGTGAACGTGCTAACCACTAAGCCACCGTGCCCTTATTCTTACTTTATTATTATTATTATTATTATTATTATTATTATTATTATTATTATTTCCTGAGTATTATATTTTCCCTTTGGGATCACTAAAGTGGTTTTTATCTCATGTTTATTCGGCTTGTGCTGGTCTGGTTCTGACAGGATTTTGTCAGACTACAATTCAGGTTCACGGCTCGTTTGTGACGTAACCTGCTCAGGATGTTTAGCGCGTTCTCACCTTCCTCCCTGTATTCAAGAAATACTCAATAGTGCTGCGCTTTGAGTTTTTTCCCCTAACAGCACAATGCTTGGCTGACATTTCTCAACACACAAACACTCCAGCTGGTCTCTGTCCAAGGTGAGTAGGTGTGATGGCACCCTGAGTGGGCGTTAGAATTGTGGGTGTTTGCATTCACTCAGACCTCGCCGCCTGGATCCTTTGGAAGATTTTTTTTTTCTCAGGATGAGTCTCCGGTGTCTCATTTCCATATGCATATGTGGTTCAAGAGAGCGCAGCATGAAACAGAGCCTCTTGCTCCGTTCCCTCGCCTGCGCGGGTGTGCTGGAGAGGTTAAACGCACTATCGCTGACAGATCCGGTGACCCGCTCGCCCTGCTCGTGAATTAATCAGCAGGAGGAATTAGCACTTCAGGAGCATGTTTTCATCTCCTGACGTCGAACAGAGCCGCTTTTGTTGTGGAGTAAACCTCTTGGCTGTGATTGCGAGGAAAAGGCAGCTCTTAGTTAATCAGAATGCAAGATGAAGCCTCGAGCGTCAAATCGTCGGGCTTCGGCTCGTCCTGGAAAAGCAACAGGAGGCGATGTGTATACGTATACGCCGTATCTCTTATAGTGCTAATCAAAATACACTGACATGGTGAGAAATACAAATGGTTCTCTTAATAGCACTTACTCATCAGTCAGTCAGTCATATTGCTTTAAAACACACACACACACACACACACACACACACACACACACACACACACACACACACACACACACAAACACACACACACACACACAATCCATGATACCTCACTTTGACTCTTTTTTTCATCTCTCTTATTTCTTCATCGTCGTAGTCTTCTTTTCTCTTCGATTCCTAATCAGTGTCAGTTTCAAGTGAACAGGAAATGCAAATACAGTAGAAGGAGAAGACAGCAACATGCTAAGTAGGCATCAGACGTCCGATTCAGGCGAAAATAATTAAATCTAAGGTTGTTAAGGAGCTTAAACCCAGTACGGAGCTCTCTCTCCGCTTCTGTCGGATGGAATAACAACGCTCGTTATTTCTTAAAGGAGACTTCCCACGTATTCCGCGACCTTCTTCGGCACCCGCATTTTGTTTGTGACCGAACGCCGCTTGCTAACCGGCTAATCGTCTACCTACTTATGATCTCACTTTCTCTTTTATTATCGTGCGTGCAGGGATGATAGACGATGATTTCACCTGATCAGACAGCTCTAGGTCTGATTAGGAAAAAGAATTCATGCATGTTATTAAATTAATTCGATTGCGTCTGCTCAGGCGGATAGAAATTAGAACCTGTGTTACAAATTAGCCGGTGCGCTAACTTGCTAAGGAGTCAGACGAGAAATTCGGGTGAAATCCAGCCTCATTATCTAAGCCTATTATTCCTGTTGTAATTAGCATTGTAATTAGCAGCACACTCTACAGTAGCATATAGCACCTGAGAGAAAGAAAGAAAGAAAGAAAGAAAGAAAGAAAGAAAGAAAGAAAGAAAGAAAGAAAGAAAGAAAGAAATGCCGCGATCAATCTATCCATTAAACAAACCAACTAAAAAAACATTTGTTACATTTGTTTGATATTGAGATGAATCCTTATGGCTAAAAGTATGTGCACCCCTGACCATCACACTCACACCTATACTGTACATGCTTATACTGTATGTTGACCATCATCATCAATCCAGTTTAATTCCCATGTGTTTACTGTTATAATAAAGAGCTCCATTCATCTCTTCTGGGAAGGATTTCCACTAGACCTTGGAGCACGATCGTGGGGATTTGCGTTCATTCGTATACAAGTACATTAGTGAGATCGGGCACTGATGTCGGGATGTCAAGGAGACTCCAGTTTCTGTTCATCTCGAAGGTATTCAGTGGGGTTCTTAAACTCCTACCTTGGTGAACTATGTCATCATGGAGCTCAGAGGATTGTGTCTAATATTTAGAGACATTCTGTACAATTGTGTGCTTGGGGAAAATGTTTAAATGGTATTTAATAGTTATATATATTCTTATTTCATAGAAGCAACAAAAGGTGGGGGCACGGTGGCTTAGTGGTTACCACGTTCACCTCACACCTGCAGGGTTGGGGGTTCGATTCCCGCCTCCGCCTTGTGTGTGTGGAGTTTGCATGTTCTCCCCATGCCTCGGGGGTTTCCTCCGGGTACTCCGGTTTCCTCCCCCGGTCCAAAGACATGCATGGTAGGTTGATTGGCATCTCTGGAAAATTGTCCGTGGTGTGTGAGTGTGTGAGTGAATGAGAGTGTGTGTGTGCCCTGCGATGGGTCGGCACTCCGTCCAGGGTGTATCCTGCCTCGATGCCCGATGACACCTGAGATAGGTACAGGCTCCCCGTGACCCGAGAAGTTCGGATAAGCGGTAGAAAATGAGAGAGTGAATGAACAAAAGGTCAGAAGTTCTATGGTCATCAACTCAAAATAATGTAATAAGCTCAAAGTTGATACGTAATCTGACTAATAAGTCTCGACATCTGGGTCTGACCATTGCAGGGTGTCGCAGGTTGTAAATGTCTCTTGTACTTTAATGCACACATTAATCAGTTAAAGAGTTAATGAGCTAATAAAGATCGGATTATTCTGAATCATGTTCGACCTTCATGTCGATCCTATGAATAAGGAACATGATGGTGAAATGACATCCTTTTTTTTGGTTTGGTTTTGTGATCACATTACTGCATACACAACACTACTGAATAAGCATCATTGCTCTCTAGAAGGATTAAAAAAACCCACCTTGGTGGCACCTCAGGTGGGTCTAATGGGCTGATTATACTGTGTGAAGCACTAAACAGCTCTTAGCAGCAGCACAAAAGGGAAACGATCTTCCCATTAATGACGGCATGGATACACGGTACTACGTGTGCTAATGAAAGGGCTGAGCTACGTTAAATATAACAGTGCGATACTGCTGAAACACACACACACACATAAACACACACACACACACACACACACACACACACACACACACACACACACACAAACACACACACAGGACAGAAAATAAGAGCTGACCTTCATGCTCATTAATTTGTTAATATAAAATGACACGTCTCTGTTCATAATGATTAAGACTTGTGTAACGCTGTTTGTAGGTTGTTCTGATGACAGCATTTAGATTCACTGCACTCAAACACAACCAGGCTGCTTTTAGTCAAAATTCTGTTTTTTTTTTTTTTTTTTATTAATATGTGCTGATTCAGGGTCAAACTGACCTGCGATGATGCAAAGTGCCCAGTTTTTGCCCAGAGCTCTGTTAAAGGAAAACCAAATAGCATGAATACATCACTTTAGAAAAAGAAATAGGGAGGTAAAAAATAGCAAATCAGGGGTCAACCTTCATCCTTTCTTTTTACACAGGAGCATGGCTAACTCAAATGAAATCAAATGTAAGGATAGTGAAAGTCAATGAGAATTAAACTTCTAAATTCTTCCAAACCGTTTCCGGCTTGTGATGACGTCCTGCCTAGCGTCCCTTCCGATCGTTATTCCGTCCCTGCTGTGCCGTGAAAACACTGCTTACGCAAGGTCCATCTCACGTCCGTTTTGAAGCGCGGTATGTTCTAGGTGTTGTGAGGGCAATGCTGGTCCCACAAGGGCAAAAAAAAGTGCACAGTTTACTGTTTTTTCTCTGTCGGACACACCTGACTCAGCTCTGGAGCTCATTACTGAGCCCTTGAGTAAGTTGGGTCAGATTTATTAGGGGTGGATAATACACTGGATCACTCACTAGCCTCGGAGATTAGCGGAAAATGCGAGAGAACGCAAGAGAATGTGTGGTAAAACTGTGCCCATACTCATGTCTGACTCTGGGTTTCGTCACGCGTCATCGAGTAGCTTGTGGTGTCGGTTTTTTAATTAAATGCAGATGCCACTCGTCTCTCCCCTGTCACGCCAAGCATGTAGAGCTCTATGACTCACTCGCACTTTAAATTGAAAGTACCGTGATGAAACATAATCCTGTGAGCCGAGTGGTGTAGAGTTCACCCTGAATATCTGCCTACACCACAGCACCAGAAAGAAAGAATAAGAAGAACCAGCTGCAGGAAGAACCAATGGGTTCTTCAGCTTGTCTTGTGGAGAAAACAACGGCATTCTCTCGTTCGACGTTGCGATCTTGGGTTCCTTGGATATCAGAATGTACTTCGATGTCTGATGATGCTACGGCAGACATACAATTTTCTTCTCCAAGAGAGTGTTACTGTATCTAAATATTATAAATGATGACTCTTTGGTTGTCTCCTTGAGGAAGCCTGTAAAGAATCTACGTAGTTTCCCCATCAGAAATCTTCAGGAACCCTTAATTAACCTTATAGAACCCTACAGAGGACTGAACCAAGATGGGAAAAGCCTGGCAGGTATTAAGAAGAAAGAAAATGATTAATAATGTTTCATTTTTAGTTTTTGCCACATGCTTAAACAGATAACATACCCTTGTAGAAAAGGGGGTTCTTCAAAGGTTCTCGAAATGGTTCATTGGATAGTTAGAGCTTTTAGATTGCAGGAAATTTTGGAAAGGAGAAAAAAAACATTCTTTAAATGTTGTACAAAAGGTGTACTGTAGTTAACACAAGTCAGAAATATGTGCCAACGACTTTGACCTTGCTTTCTGTGCCAGAAGAGAAAAATAAAACAAGACATACCTCCTCTTTCCAAAGCACAATCTCCGAAGGTAATTTGAGAACTAGAGAGACTGCATATCTTGCTGAGACCCTGTCTGGTATTGCACTGAAGTTTAATTTATTTTTTACAGTGTATCGTAGGCACCACCACAACGACCCCCACATCCTATCAAACTCACAGAAGACCAAAACACTGGATTACACTAACATGGATAAATGTTTGACATACAATTCTTCACCTTTTCACTCTACCAGAATCTGTGACTGATGCAACCTTCAGGGTGTGTAGCGAGGCAGTGTTCAGGGTTTCCACCGAGGCAGTTCGAGTGCAGGTTCGGAGCCTAATTTAGAACCAGTTCTTTCTGTTTCGACCGCCAAAGCACCGGCTCTGAACCAGGAAAAGTGATACTTAAGTAGCACCAAAACGTTGCTGGTCTAGACTTAAGAACCGCTTGCGTCAGGAGCTGTGGGCGGGGCTACTGTTAGTGCAGTTGATAATGTACCTTAAGTATACTAATGTTTAATACACTTTTACTTTACCGCGTGATCAGTTATCAGCACACATGATAGTAGGTAGCTACATGCTAAGGCAAACTTTTTTTTGTGTTAATGATAAAATAACGTTATGTACTTTATCGATTACAACCTCCGTTTATACAGATTACACGGAGCCGCACGTACACGTTTTATTCGCCGCGTTTGGATGCCAATGTAGGTTCACAAAGCCATGAACATTAACAGTAAAGTAACATCCGCCAGTGTTGTTGTGTTTGTGTTTGCCGCTGCTGCACTAACGTCGCTGTGTAACGTGACACGTATACAGTGACGTCACACTCGGCTCTGTGATGCTCTCTAACCGATGGAAAGGCAAACCGGTTCTTAGAAGGTTCACCAGTGGAACCATCTCTGAACCAGCGCCAGCGCTAGCTCTGAACCAGCACCCGGTTCTTTTTGGTGGAAAAGGGGTATCAGTGATCTTATAGATCAACCAATTTACTGCTTCACTGGATCTCTAATTGAGCCCAAAACACACATGAAATGACAGAAAAACAGCTGATCTCTGCTGTACCTCTTAATGATATACCTTTGTTATGCTGAATAGAGCGACAGACTCAGTGATGCTGTTCATACTGTGCCAATATGGCGGTTACATAAGTGACAGGACACTCTGCTCTCCAGATCTACCTGTGGTGCTGCTGAACTAAAGACTCGAACCTTTAGTGGCCAAGTGATAAATAAACAGAAGGTGGCTGCTATCCTCTGGCTCCTCTCAGTAACAAGATGCAGGCTTCAAAACAAAATAGTTCTTCCTGTAGGTACCGGTCCTGACACACCTATGATTAACACAGTATTATAGCCTTATTTTCTGCCACCTGGCTGGTCCTGTAGTAGGGCCAGAATATGGCTGGGCAACAGGAAGGAAACATAGTCAGAGCCTGGGGCAACAGCCAGAGAAGCATGGAAGACTATTTGGGATGGGGAGCCAGGACTTCTAACCTAATTCACAGACAGGGATCAGGATTAACCCTCATGTTCTGTTCACTGTTATCACTGGATGTCAAATTGATCCTTATTACCTAAAGATATACCATTGTGTCACCGGTGGATAAAGTTGTTCCAGAGAGCTGTGAAAACTTCCAGATGTATGAAACCTAGATTTGACATAGACTAGAAGACTAAAGTTCTGCCGCATCACTGTCTTTAGGTAAAACTGAAGCGAGGGTTAAATCTCACTCCAGCTCTATCAGCAGGTTGTATGAAGTGAAGTGAAGTGACATACGGCCCATACTCAGAATTCGTTCTCTGCACTTAACCCATCCAAAGTGCACACACACGGCAGTGAACACACACACACACACACACACCCTGAGCAGCGGGCAGCCATTTATGCTACGGCGCCCTGGGGAGCAGTTGGGGGTTATTGCTCGAGGGCACCTCAGTCATGTTATTGCCAGCCCGAGACTCGAACCCACAACCTTAGGGTTAGGAGTCAAACTCTCTAACCAATAGGCCATGACTTCCCTGTATGTAGAACAGCTTTATGTGTGTTTGTCCATGGACGATGTTAAAACTGTCAGGAGTTTCTGTATAAAATTAATCATTTTTTTGAAGATGAGCATGTAAATATTCACAAAATTGATCCGATCATATCGGTCACCTTCTCCCAATCTAAAAGCTACAGGTTTAAAATGATTCTGTCTGAAGAGAACATCAGCGTTATGGTCCTCTGGCACAGTGACATGCTGTCTGATGACCGGAATCCAGTCCAATCAATGGCACCTACATCGAGGGAATGATGCGGCGAAGAGCTAGAAAGTAGATGGCATGAGTGGAAAGTTCAAATCCAGCCCACATCCAGCAGCCATTAGTGTTCGATACTCCATTATGGCACGAAGCCAAGAGAAGGATAGAAGCTTTAAACAGTGTCCTTTTTTAATGCTTGAAGAAAGGAAGATCGCGGCACTCTCACGCCCCCCGAGAGACCCCAAATGGCCAGAGAGCGTAAAGAGAAAGAACGAACGAGATCTCTGGTTGGGTTGACATGGCTAGATTACAGTTCTCAGCATTAATATGATAATCAGGGGTTGTGTTGGGGATTTCAGAGGTGGTGGCAATCCCATGGGAAGGATTTAAGTCCTGTGGCGTTTTATACTGTATAATCACTATCATTAACCCACATACTCTGTTATTCCATCAGTGGGATGTAAACAAAACCTCTGACTAATAGAAACGCCACTCCTCCATAAGTGCCACGGTAACGAAGCCGCAGAAAAACACTGCAGTGAATGAGACGCTAAGGGAGAGAGAACGTGAATGACAGGAGCAGAGACGTGGCATATGGGGGAATAAGTGAGGAGAGAAAGAAGGGTAGGAGGGAGACAGGGCACAGAGAGAGAGAGAGAGAGAGAGAGAGAGAGAGAGAGAGAGAGAAAGAGAGACGCAGTGTGACGCACATCCACTGTCTCAAGGGACGAGTCGAGCGGTAAACAGTCTGTCCTCTGGGCTGGAAGAGCGGCGAGAGCGAGCGTTTGCAGCAGCACTGAGCTACAGCAGGTGCAAAGAGAGTCATGACTCAGGAGAACGACTCTTCAGAGGACATCGTTCAGCATCGGCCTCTTTCCTCTCAAATACATTCAAATGGTCAAACTCGCTGACCAGTCAAAAAAAAACAAAAAACCAAGCGCTACTCATCAACACGCAACATTTTTGCAAGGAAAGCAAAGGAAGCAAAATGTGCATTTGGGGGTGAAAAAGCTGATTATACTCTCTTAAGCCTTAAAGGAATACTCCAGCATTTTTTTTTTCTCCAACTTAATCGCTATGCGCCGCTTCTGTAGCATACATGCGATTACCACCATTAAGAATTTTTCCCTGAACCCCTTAAAAAAGATCAGAATTTACATTTGATTTTAATGCTAAGCCTTAAAAGTCTAGGTGTTGAATTTTGGCTAATATTCGGACCGTTATAACGCAGGTTAATTTAATGCGACGTAGCGCTTACTGTACAGATGTCAGGAGGACCCGTTGTTCTGGAGATTTATCCATTACTGGAGCAGCAAAAAAAGTAGTTCTTATCTGTAATTTCCTTCCTTCTCTAAGGGGAACTGAAAAAAGTCAAGAGTACAAACACATGTCTCCTTTAATGTAGAACTGCTAAGGCAACAGACAAGCAGATCAACCCCTGCCTCCACCCCACCCTAATCAACAGCCCCTACCACCCACCCTCCAAATAACACAGAGTCCACCTAGACCAGGGGTCGGCAAACTTAAACACACAAAGAGCCATTTGGACCCGTTTCCCACAAAAAAAAAAGAAACACAGGGAGCCACAAAACCATTTTGACATCAACCCTATGTCAAAAATTTTTTCACCCTATTTTTTTCATTGGTTGTTGTGTTAAATCTTACCCAGATACAATAGTGCTATTTTCTGATTGGCTATTGTGTAGCCTCCTTTTTTGATTGGTTGATAAGTGTCAGGCTCGACTAAGAACTGAGACGCGCTTGGTTCCTGCCCGTTTCCATAGAGACGGCGGTGCGGACTGATACGTTTTGGGCGCTGCGGCTTATTAAATATATGATAAATAGTCAAAAAGTTTTTCTGCGTGAGAAATACGACGTGTGACGGGAGAACGTGAGAAAAGACCCAAATGCATGACTGTCACTCTCAATGCGTGACACTTGACAGCCCTGCATGACATCAAAACTTTTGCCGGCTGCAGCAAACCAAAAACGCTTCTGCTTCTGTGTGTCGGATTTCACAAGTCGGCGGTTATGACGCATATTTTGAGTGACAAAAAAAATTAAACACGGTTTATTTTAATGTTACAAGAGCATCTTAATATTAGAATTTCGAATTACATTTAAAAAAAACTAACTAACTAAAATAAAAGAAATTTTAAATTAAATATTTTCCAAATTTACAAGGAGATGCAGCAGAGGGATGAAAGAGCCACTCTCGGCTCCGGAGCCGCAGGTTGCCGACCCCTGACCTAGACATTAATATGGACCATGTTCCCAAGCGGTGTATCGCACACACGTACAGTAGACTGAAAGAAAACTTTGAGAATGAGAAAGAAAGAGGGTAAGAGAGAGAAAGAGAGAGGTGAAGCTGTGACTGAAAGGTGGTGTGTTGAGGATGCACCACCCGCTCCGTGTCTGTTTGTGACTGTAAAGCAGATGTTGCGCTCCCTTGGCACCTTCGACATGGCGCACAACTGTAATATTGACACCGAGTGTTCCCGGGACACCCATAAAACATGCATGTACTCCACTTCTCTTTTTCTTTCTCTCTCTCTCATTCATTCCTTCTCTCTTTCCTTCTCTCTCTCTCTTGCCCTACCTCTCCTCTGGAAAGCACACAGAAAAACAATGTGGATGATTCTCTACCAGTTTGTCCAGTTATTCATATGTAGTCATTGATAAATAACTTACTGACCAGCTTTTCTTGAAACTACATAAATTGGTGAAATGCCAAACACAGGATTCTACTTTTAAACTTCTTCCATCATATAATATTATAATAAATATGTATGTTGTGCAATTATCTAAAGTAGCATGTATTTTACCATATCTTCCATCCCTAGAGAGAAATGATTATAAATATTTTGTTTAATTGCTAAAAAGATTTGAGGATTCATTTAGATTCATTTAGAACCACAGAAACTTGACGTTCCTGGTAAATTTCCGTTAACTGAAGCGACGGAAGCAAAATAACAGTCGAGCTTTGAACTAAAACCGTTCCTTTATCCGCTTAGCCGACTAAAAATAAATAAATAAATAAATAACAAAACGCCAGAAAAAAGTGTCCGAATGTTTTCGCCGGCGGTAATGACGAGACGTAGACGTGAGCTGAAATTAAAATGATTTTTATTCCAACCAGTTTGTTTGACGAAAAAATCTGGGGGGGAAAAAAAACCTAAAGTAACATCGTCATTAGGTAATCAACACATTTGAACAAGGAACTGTGCTGCTAGCCCCGCCCCCAAGTATCATTAGTACCATTGCAGCTGTATCCATTTAATATACAGGACCTCTGTCAATGGAAAAAAAAAAAAAAAAAAAAAGTACAGTTCTGGTTTCCTAGTGCCAAAAGTTCTGGTACTGTAATTGCAGTGGAAAAAGGCCCCTCAGTAGAAGGATACATTTCTGAAGACACATGAGAACGTCTGCATGAGGCTGCAGAACACATTAATACACGGTGATTCTAGCACACGGATTCTAGCACGTGTCTCGTTAGTCAGCGGCGCCTGCCATCCTAATCAAATGCTAATGCCTGCTTTCTCAGGCGTGACGCTTATGGTCCCAGTTTCCATGGCACTGAGCTCCAAAATAACAGTATTCCTGACACCTAGCAAAGGCTCTGAGGCGGGAGCTAATATAGCGTTCTTTTATAGATATACATTTTAGTTTTTTCTTACTCTGCTTCCTCTTAACACGGGCCTAACTAACCTGGAAAAAATAGCTTCTTAAGTACAAACACTTCAGCATTTCAGGCACCCGAATGCACGCACTCAAACACACACACACACACACACACACACACACACACACACACACACGCAGACGAATCACAGATCCACCGCCGAACCAGATTCGGCTTCGACGGCAGATTATCGCGATTTCGAAAAACAGTTACAGCTTCGCTCGTGAAATGATTCGTGATCGATTTGCATCCCGTCTTTTTGCGTCTTCGTGATTATTTTATTATTTGTCCTAAGTATCGGTAATCTAGTTATCTGATATCTATTAAATCAGTCTAACAAGACACAACCAACACTACATTATGGCTGCTGTCGATAAACCCCTCCCCCACGTCACCCCGCCCCCACATCACCCTGCCCCCACATCCCTTTATCCCATTCCCGAGGCACGAGTCATGAAACCTGTCAAATCGTTAAGGATGGGTTATAATACATAAAATTGTGCCGGGGCTAGTTTTTATTATTGTTACTAGTTTCTTTATTTCCGCACAAACTTTTCCTTTTTTGTGTCTCTCTCTAGCTCTCTTTCTCTCTCTGTCAAGACATTTTTCCCACAATTCAATGGGGCAGGGGTAAATGAGAGCCTGAGAGTGAACGGAGCAAGGAGGGAGAGATGGACTGACTGTCATTTAGACTCCCAAATGTCTTTATTTTAATTTTTCTCACTTTTTTTTTTTGTTGTCTCAATACAAGAAATCGCTCTCATAGTAGTTGATACTTTTTTGTTGCTTTTGTTCGTCTGGTCTCTATTTACAGAATAGGACTGGCGCTAGGTTTGGTGTTATTGTTTTTCAAGGTTCGTATGTACAGGCATTTTAATAGGCTCAGAGAACACCCAGGAAAACCTTTAAGAAAAGGAAAAAAAAAGTTCTTCAAGCCCCCAGTAACACAGAGGATGCACCCGGGGTCCGTAATAATCCACGGGGCCGGTTTCAGAAAAGCTCCTTTTAAATTGAGCATCAAATAGAAGTCCTGTTGCCAGGTGCAGCTGTGTCAAGTCTCGTTCAGAGTCCTGTACATCAGAGTCCATCTGGAGAAAGAGTGAGAGAAAGATAGATAGAGAGAGAGAGAGTGAGAGAGAGAGAGAGAGAGAGAGAGAGAGAGAGAGAGAGAGGGAGAAGGGGAATAAAGGCAACTCCACAGGGGCAGCTTCTTCCTGCTGCTACTTTCATGAGTGCAGTTCTTCACGGTCTAAAGTTCAGTAACAAGCACTAATTTTTGTGCACTTATGTTTGTGTTTTTCTGTGTTCCAGTTTGTGTTCTGGCTCAAAAAATGTATTTTTGGCAACACTGAAGAGCTTTCAGAGCGAGACAGAGAGCGTTCTTTGCACATTGACGCGCAACGGTGAACCCTCTTCTATACAGCTCTTAATACATGAGAAAAGGGAGAAGAAACGGGAGTAAAATCAGAAAGGTAACCACTGTGGAACTGAGTTAAAAAAAAAAAAAACAGAAGAGGTATCACCAAAAAAATCCATGGGGAATGGTTGAAAATATTCTCAGTTGCTGAGGGAGCTTTGGACTTGTGACAGAACCATGGGAGTGTATAGACTAGGTTTGCTCCAGAGCTGCCTTATAGAACCTGCTGCCACTGAGACCCGAGCTAAGACTTCTCTCTTTTTACACTTCCATCCTGGCTAACCGAGAGAAAGGAACAGAAACGGAATGGGTGTGAGAGACTGGGGTTTAGTCACAGTCACAGGCTGGTGACCAGCTGCATCTGTCCATCCCCCTCGGCATGTGGAGGTTCAGGGGGATTGTGGGTGTGGGCATGGGTTTGGGTGTCGGCTCCAGGCCTCGTCTGGGGCGTTGGGTAGAAGGTGTGCATGGCGCTGCCCAGTGCAGGTCTGCCCGAGCTGTAGTAGAGCTCGTCGGGGCTGCTGTCTGGGTACGGTGAGTCTCGCAAGTTGGTGATGCTGGTGTACAGCGAGTCCCGGGCAGGTGAATCCGGACCTGTGCCGGCGCCTGTGGCGGCAGCACTGTGCCCATGGCTCTCGTTCGAGTCGTTTATGTAGCTCTCGCTCTCCTCGGCGTCGCTCTGGTAGAGAACCGACTGGGCACGCTGCAGGAGCAACGGCTCCTCCAGGGCCTTGTATAACAGCTCCACGTCTTGTGGTGTCCTGTGCCGCTGGCCCTCATCCTCTGCTTCCTGTTCCACCGCAGTCACTCCGACTACAGCCCCAGCACTTGCTCCTGCCCCTGTACCGACCCCGACACCGGTTGTACGTCCTCGTACCAGTGTACCACCGATTCTCTCCCCGCCTCCTTGCCGTAGGTTGTTGTGCACTAGCTCAGAAATGATCATCTTCTCAAATGCGGCTGCGTCAGACAGGTTGCGCCGGATCCCTCCCAACGTCTCCGTACCACGCGGATTCAACAAAGGAGGTGGACTCTCGTCGGACCCACCCCCGAGGAAGTCACAGCTGCCACCTTGTCCACCCGGGCCGGCAACTCCGGCACGCAGCGAGTAGCTGTTGTTGAAATTGCCATTCAGTGGCAGTGTCTCCATTCCTCCATGGTCCCGATTCCTGGCTAGAGTGCTCTCTGTGTGACGAGAGGGAGGGAGGAAGGGAGGGAGGGAGGGAGAAAAGGTAAAGTGAACACTTCATTACCTTTTTTAATCAAGACCGAGATTCACAGCACAAAAAACTGGGATTAGATCAATAAAGACACTTCCAGCGCAAGATTAATAAGCTTATGAAAGGAGACTGGCTATTAGCAGGGAGTGGAAATTGTGTACACAGAAACATGAGGCTTCACTGCACAGGTTAAGAGATTATCATTAAGGTAACAGTGGCCATTAAAATAAAGTGGAAAAGAGAGTAGACGAGAGAAAGAAGGAGAGAGAGAGAGAGAGAGAGAGAGAGAGAGAGAGAGAGAGAGAGAGAGAGAGAGAGAGAAGCGCTTACTTGGATCACGGAAGGTTCCTACAGGATGGCGAAAGAAAAAAGAAAAAACAGAGAGTGAGAGAGAGAGAGAGATAAGGAGATGAACAGACCAACAACAATCCTCCAAGTTCACACTTTAACCCATTTTTCAGAAAATAAAATCCCCACTAAGTTTCTCTCAGAGACAATATCAAACATGCCACAGAAGATTTATTCGCGTTCACATGGTTTGGTGTTCGTCCGAAAACTATGAAGAGAATAAAACGGAATTGATGAAAGGGAAAATAAAACACTAACAAAAATTAAAAAAGAACAAAAAAAAAAAAAAAAATCAGCAGAAGACAGGAGAAAAAAACACTAGATCGATTTAAGATTAAAAAAAGACAAACTTTAATAATATTTTCTATAATACAATTTAAATATATATATATATATATACCTTTAATGTGAAAGTCATGCTTAATGAACATTCTGGGAATGAACGCGTCAGTAACTATAGTAACAACGTTGACTAAACGTTAGCTATTTAAATACTAAAGTAAAAAATTTTGTAATGTCCGCAACAATATTTAAACTCCCATCTTTATTAATTAATTAAAAAGCAACGTTTCGACCCTGAGGAAGACTCGACAGGTTGATTTTTAATTAACGTTGCTTTTTAATTAATTAATAAAGACGGGAGTTTAAATAGTGTTGCGGACATTACAAAATGTTCTACTTTAATAGTTTCTTTTGTCCTGCACCTGCCAGAAGGTGGGATGTGCACACAATTACTGATTTAATAGCTATTTAAATACTAACATGTAGATTTTTCCGTCAAGCTTTGTGTCTTGTACGACAACGCTGGGCCGTAACAGGCCACGTGTTTAGCACAGGAACGACAACTTTTATCACGATTAGCAACTGGTATGATTACATTGTAGCCCCTTCCTTATGGTTATAATTAAATGAAATTAAAATTTCAACCAGTGGACAACCAGGTTTACTGAAGGGGAAAGGACACGAGGCATTTGTATTGAGTTCACTATATCTAGCAAAAGGGTTTTATAGAAGTTTGATCGACTCTGGACTTGCAGCCAAAAGGAACCGAGACAGTCGGTGGTCTGTTGATAGTCACATGGACTAATATCAGAACGACTCGACTTATGCGACCGGAATTTGTGATAATTTGTGATAATGAATTTGCACCAAATGATTTTTCAGACTGCACAAAAGAAAAGTAGACCGATCTATACAGCCTGAACGGAGGATTCGTCAAACCCCACCACACAGCAGTGGACCTTTCGCTAACCGACAGCCCCGCCCGTCAATCTGTCGTCACCCTGAAGGGGGCAGTACCGAGGATCGTCTGTTTAGAATGCGGCTAGTCGTGCGCTGACAGAACGAGACTAGAGCGTGCTCCGTGATTCATACGACCTCATTCGGCTGCAACGATGATTATTTCAGCTTTTGTGTCTTTTCACGTGGAGACACCTCTGTTTTATTCGAACCTGTCACCGTATATATGGAATGCCGAGACGCCCTCGTGCTGGAGGGGTTTAAATTTTAATGTGTAGTATGACTTTAATCAATGCTCGCCTGTGCTCAGAAAGAGAAAGACAGAAAAACAGAGGGAGTGGGAGAGTAATTAGACATTCTAATGAAGCCCTCCTCCTGTGTGAATATTCTAAAAATGTGCCGCGGGCTGCGGGGAGCTAAGCTAAGCCGAGTCGAGGCTGACGCATTATACCGCGCTAGAGAGAACTTTGTAAAATATTCAGCAGAGACGGCGTCTTAAATTTCACCCCTCCGACACTGCACTTCCCTCTCTCTCTCTCTCTCTCTCTCTCTCTCTCTCTCTCTCTTTTTCTCTCTCTGAGTCTATCTCTCCATCACCGAGAGCAGGGTTATTCGAGACGGACGCTGAGCTACTCGACGTGTTAAATCTCAAGGGAGATTCTTCTCCCACTCAGCTGTCAATCACGCTGCCTTGCTTTGCCCTCCTCGGCCTCGAGTTGGATCGATATTTTTGTCCGTGGGATCAAACGGGAGCGATTTTAAATCTGCCGGCTGGACAGTTGGCTACTGTCCATTTGTCTGCAATCACACTGACAGGATGTGAACACAGTAAATACACAGATACAGAGAAATGTTAGCATATGCGGCTCTGATACGAGACAGAGACAGAGAGAGAAAGAGGGATAGAGAGAGAGACAGACAAATAACCAGACAGAGATACAGGGAAGGAGAGCGACAGAGACAGTGACAGAGAGTGACAGAGAGAGAGAGAGAGAGAGAGAGAGAGAGAGAGAGAGAGGAAGGGATACTGACCAGTGGAGTTAAAGACCCCCGGTGATGGAGGAGTGAAGCTCTCAGTCAGCAGAGTGTTGTACGGTGAAGAACCTGTACGCGTCTGCAACACGGGGTTCGCCAACAGGTGATTCCCCATGGGGGCTAAACGAGAGAGAGAGAGAGAGAGAGAGAG
Organism: Tachysurus fulvidraco; assembly: GCF_022655615.1. NCBI lineage: Eukaryota > Metazoa > Chordata > Actinopteri > Siluriformes > Bagridae > Tachysurus > Tachysurus fulvidraco. The sequence goes on along the minus strand of NC_062541.1, from coordinate 3,168,624 downwards.
AGAGAGAGAGAGAGTATTGAGACTCAGGTTTGTGTGTGTCCAGTTTTATGATATTGCCCTAATGAACAGGAATTGATAAATTAATTCATTCATTCATTTTCTACCGCTTATCCGAACTTCTTGGGTCACGGGGAGCCTGTACCTGTCTCAGGCGTCATCGGGCATTGAGGCAGGATACACCCTGGATGGAGTGCCAACCCATCACAGGGCACACACACTCTCATTCACTCACACACACACACACACACACACACACACACACACACACACACACACACACACACACACACACACACACAATTTTCCAGAGATGCCAATCAACCTACCATGCATGTCTTTGGACCGGGGGAGGAAACCGGAGTACCCCCCGAGGCACCCCCGAGGCACCGGGAGAACATGCAAACTCCACACACACAAGGCGGAGGCGGGAATCGAACCCCCAACCCTGGAGGCATGAGGCGAACGTGCTAACCACTAAGCCACCGTGCCCCCCGAATTGATAAATTAATAGTTTCCCCAACTTCGGAACATAACTAGTGTCAGAGCATCACGTCAGATTGGGTGCAACCTTCAAGATCCTGAAGCTTCTGGCCAGAAAAGTGTGAAGGTGAAGGCGTGACCGGAGATCGTTTTGGATTGGTGATTAGATGTGGGCGTGTCCAGTGACACAACCAATCAAATCAAAGAGCACATGCTGCTACTCCTTCATCAGCAATAAACTCTGCAGAAGTTTATACACAAGCACCAAAATTTCCCTTCAGAAGTTAATAAATGATCTGGAACACTAGCTTCGCTACACGCTGCTAAACGTTATCACTATGACAACCACTAGTAGGTGACTGAGCGTGAACGTAGTTCGAGTCATTAGTGTTAAAACAGATGAGACGAGACGAGACAAGACGAGACATTATAGCAGGAATCCCGGGAGCAGACAGTGCTGCAGTGACGCTACGCTTTTTTTTCAAATCCCAAACACATTTCAAGTTCAAACACATGTCTGAGTGTGAATGAGACAGTGTGTGTTATTTGTGCGAGAGCAGCACTTCACGGCATGGGGCCTTTTTTCCGTCTTATCATTCCGATCTCAAATTATGGTTAAGAATTTGAATGAGTGCGAATGTTGGAGAAAAGTGATTAGATGCATTAATGATGCTGAATGTTGGTGTGTGTTACACGCTGAGCTTAAAGAAAAACGCATGCTGCGAAGCATCCTACTGCGTTCCTGTAGGAAAAACCCCTGCTGTCTCACACACACACACAAACACACACACACATACACACACACACACGCAGACACACACACACACACACACACACACACACACACACACACACACACACACACACACACACACACACACACACACACACACACAGCAAAACTGGTGAACATCTCAATGCTGGATCTTGGCAGAAAAAGGTAACAAAGTCTAAAATGAGAGCAAATGAAGAACAGTGTGTGATGGAAAGACGCCGAGTGAAAATGTGTGTGTGTGAGAGAGAAAGAGAGAGAGAGAGAGAGAGAGAGAGAGAGAGAGAGAGAGAGAGAGAAAAGGCATTTACATTGTTCTGTTCTTCAGCTTTCAGACTCTGCAAAAGTTTCCTCTAAGATTTTGAAAAGATGCTTGTGATTCTGTCGCTCTCTCCATTCTTTTGTCTCGCCGTCTTTGTCCTGTAGAGCAGATTTTCATCTCTCTCTCTCTCTCTCTCTCTCTCTCTCTCTCTCTCTCTCTCCGCCTGCTTGATTAAAAGTCTCCAGAACATGGCTCTGTGTGTGTGTGTGAGTGTCTCGCAATAATCGCCCCCCTGTTCTCTCAGCCTCTAATCAGTTCATTATAAACAAAAACCCACTGAATTAACGCAGAGAGAAAGAGAAAGCAGGCTGATTTAGCCAGCGCTGCTGTCGGTCCATGTCTCCTCCTGGAAATGCTGAGCCCACTGCTGCCACTGCCACTGATGATGATGATAATTATGATTATTACTATCACCATCATCATAGTCATCGAGAGAACACTAATGCTATGTTCTACTCTTATTAAAATCTGCCCCAGCGACCGTTAATGACCTTCAGTGGGACTGATCATAATAATCCACATGCTGTCGTCTCTCTGTCTCACGCTCTCTGTCTGTGTCTGTCTCTCCGTCTGTGTCTCTGTCTGTCTGTCTGTGTCTCTGTCTGTCTGCCTCTCTCTCTCACTCCCTCTCCCAAACTTTAAGTATGTGGACTATATCGTGGTCTGAAACTAACAGAGTGTCAACAGATCCTGAATCTTGTGGCCAAAAAAGTGTATAAAATTATTAGTAGCTTCAGATATTATATAATGATATCTTATGTTGATGATATTAACATACGCCTGACTTCAAAGCAGCTCATTCCACAGAGACAGCCCTTTGGATGTCTCTAAGAAACTACATGCTGCTAGATCAGCCAAACTGTCATCCGTCCTCGTCTTCATTCGACCTTTCAGCTGTGTTTGATACGGCCAACCACAAGACTCTCTTGTCCATCATCAGGAGTCTTGGGAGTTTCGGATGAGCTTCGGAATGGTTCTCTTCCTACCTGGTAGGAAGCTCATAGCGGGTAATGTGTAGGGGAGTGACATCTGCTCCATGCAGACTCTCCACTGGTGTCCCACAGGGCTCAGTACTTGGTCCTCTTCTTTTCTCCCTGTATACTCACTCTCTTGGTGAAGTTATTTCCTCACATGGGTTCTCTTACCACTGCTATGCTGATGACACAACTCTTACCACTGCTATGCTGATGATACACAACTTTTACCACTGCTATGCTGATGATACACAACTCTTACCACTGCTATGCTGATGATACACAACTCTTACCACTGCTATGCTGATGATACACAACTCTTACCACTGCTATGCTGATGATACACAACTCTTACCATTGCTATGCTGACCCCACCCTCAGATACCACAACTTCTGATCGGATCTCAGCATGTCTGGCAGAAATATCATCATGGATGACTGCTCATCAGTTAAAGTTCAATCCTAGCAAAACTGAACTGCTGATCATCCCAGGTGATTTACAAGGTCATGACCTTGCTGTATCCCTGCATAATGATCTCGTGTTGCTAACGTGACTCGCTCATGTCGCTTTCTTCTCTACAACATTAGAAGGATTTGGACATTTTTGTCCACACAGGCTGCTCAGGTACTTGTTCAGTCTCTTGTCATTTCAAGACTGGATTACTGCAACGCACTGCTGGTACAGTAGGTCTACCTATGAATGCAACTTGTCCTCTGCAAATGATCCAAAATGCAGCTGCACGACTTGTTTTTCACCTGCCTAAGTTCTCGCATACCACCACACTGCTGCAACCCCTCCACTGGCTTCCAGGTAGCTGCATGCATCAGATCCAAAACACTGGCCTACAAAGCCAAAAATAGACCAGCTCCCTCTTACCTCAAAGCCCTCATCACTCCTCACACTGCACCTCACACCCTCCGATCTACCAGCACTGCTCGACTGGTCCCACCATCTCTCAGGGTAAAGGGCAAGTATACTACAAGACTCTTCTCTGTTCTGGTACCAAGGTGGTGGAATGAACTTCCCCTAGAGGTCCGGACAGCCGAGTCACTGGCTATTTTCAAACAATGGTTGAAGACCTACTTATTCAGGAAACACATCAGCTAGCACTTCTTTCCCTGTTTGTTGCATTAAAAAAAACAACAAAAGAATCTTTGAACAATGTTTTAAACTCGTAGTATCTTAAGCATGCACAAATAACAGTGAGCGACCTCTCCCCGACCTGAAGGCGCAGGGAAACGACCCTCTCATTCACCGGGGTAAACTCCAACACATGGCTGCTGAGCTGGGGGGCTATGAGCAAGCCCACACCGGCCCACCGCCTCTCACCGCGGGCAACTCCAGAGTAATAGAGAGTCCATCCTCTCTAGGAGTTGGAGGAGTTGGGTTCCAAAGCCCAAGCTGTGCATGGAGGTGAGCCGAACTATCTCTAGTCGGTATCTCTCAACCTCCCGCACTAGCTCAGGGTCCTTCCCCCCCAGTGAGGTGACATTCCATGTCCCTAGAGTCAGATTCCATGTCCGGAGATTGGGTCGCCGAGGCTTCCGCCTTGACTGCCACCCAATCCACATTGCACCAGCCCCTTACGGTTTCTCCTGCAGGTGGTGGGCCCACAGGAGATCGGCCCAACGTCGCTCCTTCGGGCTGAGCCCGGCCAGGCCCCGTGGGGTAAAACCCGGTCACCAGGCGCTCACATGCGAGCCCCAACCCAGGGCCGGACCTTGCTTTAATTTTCTTCATAATAGGTTTTTGAAAGTTTTTAAAGTATGTAACCTAGTGAACCAGAGTTAATGTATCCAATGATAGAGACTTAAGCACTTCTGTAGGTCGCTCTGGATAACGACGTCTGCCAAATGCTGTAAATGTAAATGTACAGTTGTGTGCAAAAGTTTAGGCACCCCTGACAATTTCCATGATTTTCATTTCTAAATATTTGGGTGTTTGGATCGGCAAATTTCATTTTTGATCTATCAAATAACTGAGGGACACTAAAGTAATATTTCAGTAGTGTCATGAGGTTTATTGGATTAACAACAAATGTGCAATCAAAATGAAATTAGACAGGTGCATAAATTTGGGCACCCCAACAGAAACATCACATCGATATTTAGTAGAGCCTCCTTTAGCAGAAATAACAGCCTCTTGACGCTTCTTATAGCCTTTAATGAGCGTCTGGATTCTGGATGAAGGTATTACGGACCGCTCCTCCTTACAAAACATCTCCAGTTCGGCTAGGTTTGATGGTTGCCGAGCACGGATAGCCCGCTTAAAATCACCCCACAGATGTTCAATGATATTCAGGTCTGGGGACTGGGATGGCCGTTCCAGAACATTGTACTTGTTCCTCTGCATAAATGCCCCAGTAGATTTTGAGCAGTGTTTTGGGTCGTTGTCTGGTTGAAATATCCAGCCCTGGTGTAACTTCAACTTTGTGACTGATTCCTCAACATTATTCTCAAGAATCTGCTGATATTGTGTGGAATCCATGTGACCCTAAACTTTAACCAGATTTCCAGTACCGGCACTGGCCAAACGGCCCCACAGCATGTTGGGACATCCACCTAATTTTACTGTGGGTAGCAAGTGTTTTTCTTGGAATGCTGCGTTCTTTCGCCCATTGTGACCAAATAACTCAATCTTTGTGTCATCACTCCACAGCACCTTAATCCAAAATGATGCTGGCTCGTCTAAATGTCCGTTTGTGGCGTGTGTGCAGAAAAGGCTTTCGCATCACTCTCCCGTACAGCGTCACCTTGTGCAAAGTGCGCTGAATTGTTCAACGATGCACAGTGACACCATCTAAACAAGTTGATGTTGTAGGTCTTTGGAGGTGGTCTTTGGGCTGTTTTTGACCGTTCTCACCATCCTTCGCCTTTGCCTCTGCAATATTATACGTGGCCTGAGACTTCTGGCCTTAACAAGACCTGTGCCTGTGTTCTTCCATTTCCTCACTATGTTCCTCACAGTGACACTGACAGCTTATATCTTTGCCATAACTTTTTGTAGCCTTCCCATAAACCATAATGTTGAACAATCTTTGTTTTCAGGTCATTTGAGAGTTGTTTTGAGGCCTCCATGTTGCCACTCTTTAGAGGAGAGACAAAGAGAACAACTTGAAATTGGTCACCTTAAATACCCTTTCTCATGATCGGATGCACCTGTCTATGAAGTTCAAGGCTTAATGGCCAACAAACCAATTGTGTGTTCCAATGAATCAGTGCTAAGTAGCTACAAGTATTCAAATCAACAAAATGGCAAGGGTGCCATAACTTATGCACCTGTCTACTTTGGTTTTGATGTATATTGCAAATTTTCTGTTAATCCAATAAACCTCATGTCACTACTGAAATAATACTTTAGTGTCCTTCAGTTATTTAATAAATCAAAATGAAATTTGCTGATCCAAACTCCTAAATATTTATAAATGAAACTCATGAAAATTGTCAGGGGTGCCTAAACTTTTGCATACGACTGTAGTTCCCTCGGCTGATTTGTATAAGCAAGGAGGGTAGAGAGCGAGGGATAGAGGACAGAGACTGTGATAGAGGGCTGGTAGGTGGAGAATAACGAAGGGGAGGGAGGGACAGTAGAAAGAGGATAAGTCTAGGAATGAGGGACGGTGAATTGAGAGATTGGACAAAGGAAAGACACAGTCGGGGACAGAGATGGGTAAAGACAAGGAGACATAAGGGAAAAGATGAAGACAGAGGCTGGGACATGGGGAAGACAAAGACAGGAGCAGAAGCTGGGTCATAGGGAACACAGAGACGGTCACAGGGAGGACAAATGCTGGGACAAGGAGAGGAAATTCGCTGGGACATGGGGAGGACAGACACTAGGATAGAGGTAGCATAGACTGGGTAAGGACAGACACATAGACATGAGGAGGAAAGAGACAGGGACAGATGCTGGATCATAGAGAGGACAGTCACTTGGACATGGTGAGTACAGAGACAGGGACAGATGCTGGAACATGGGGAGTAGGGGGTTTGGAGAGGCTCAGAAAGCACATACACAGGGACATGGGGAAGACAGAGATATGGAGGGGACTGGGACAGGCACAGAAACAGGAACAGAATCTGGGACACAGGAAGGATGAAGTAGGGGACAGAGAGGGGACAGTGTCTCACCGCGATTGAGGGTAGGAGTGCTGTTGATGTCTGATGCCATGAAGGACGACTCGGTCTGTTTCCTCACCGTGTCGTTCCACATGCGACGGATTCGGCTCTGAGAACACACACACACACACACACACACACACACACACACACACACACACACACACACACACACACACACACACACACACACACACACACACACACACACACACACACACACACACACACACCACTTCACCACTGTTGTTCAGTCAGGAGTGATGAAGCTTTACACTACCGTTCCCTCGGGAAGCATCAGTCACACTGTTGTATACTTTTATTGTATCTATATATTCTTGTTTATTAGATCTTATTTATCTGACGTCTCTCTGGTCCGATAGAATACACGTCTTCTTTTTCCCCGTTTCCCTTTTATTACTTAATGAATAGAAACAGTAAGACGAGCGGCGTTATTAAAACAGCTTCAATAACAGCACAGCTTGAAGTCCTTTCATCCAATCAGACTGCAGCTGCAGCTGAGCGTAATACGAACCAGACTGGGTGTTTTTCCTTCTTTTCTCTTTCTTTCTTTTATTTACTCACTTCTTTTTATTTATGTATGTATTTATTTATTTATTTATTTATTTATTTATTTATTTATTTATTTATTTGGTTGTTTATAACTGATGAATTTGAACCCTACTAACATGCCCTGGGAAAGCATCCCGTCAAAAGAAATCTCCGACAGATCGGAGCGAATTCGGAGAATTTAAAGGACACGAAGGAGAACAGCACGAACAGATTAATTAACACCGTTATTCGTGGATGTTTGTTTAAATCTTGATCACGAAAACAAGATCACAAGAACGACCAACACAAATTCATTAGTGCACCAATTAATACTGACTGGGTGCTTAATTAAAGGTTGAGAGGCTAAACGCTGCTCCCACTTTCACACTCGCTGACCTGGGTTCAGCTGATTATCAACATTACGCTATTTAATTTATACTGATTTATGTAGATTTATTAGAATTATGGAGGAGGTAATTAGTGCAGATCATTATTGAGGTAATATTGGAACAAACGTGGATTAAAACGGGTCGTGATTATATTTGTTAATATTAATTAAGGTGTTAATGCAGTAAATAATGCTGGCTGGGAAAGTTGAGTTTACTGTGTGTGTGTGTGTGTGTGTGTGTGTGTGTGTGTGTGTGTGTGTGTGTGTGTGTGTGTGTAATTGTGTGTGTGTTTGTGTAAATGTGTGTGAAGTGTGTGTGTGTGTGTGTGTGTGTGTGTTAGTGTGTGTATGTGTAAGTGTGTGTGTGTGTGTGTTTGTGTAAATGTGTGTAAGTGTGTGTGTGTGTGTGTGTGTTTATGTGTGTGTGTGTGTGTGTGTGTGTGCTTGTGTAAGTGTGTGTGTGTTTGTGAAAGTGTGTGTGTAAGTGTGTGTGTTTGTGTGTGTGTAAGTGTGAGAAAGAGAGAGAGAGCGTGTGTGTGTGTGTATGTGTGTGTGTGTGTGTGTGTGTGTGTGTGTGAGTGTTTGTGTGTGTGAGTGCTTGTGTGTGTGTGTGTTTGTGAGAGAGTGTTTGAGTGTGAGTGTGAGTGTGAGTGTTTGTGTGTGTGTGTGTGTTTGCGTCTGTGTGTGTGTGTTACCTGTCTGTGTGCTGCAGCGTGTCGCGCCTGGCTGCTGGTGTAATAACGGTTGTTGGTGCGCAGTGCAGAGTTTTTCAGTGAGCCGTGAGAGCTGGAGTTAGACGAGCGTCCACAGCAGTATGAGTGACGCAAACACTTACTGTACTCCTTATGGACCTACACACACACACACACACACACACACACACACACACACACACACACACACACACACACACACACACATTAAACATTATAAACATGGTATACACACAGCTGTGTGGCACTAAATTTAGGACATTGTCACAAATTTAGGGTAACAATATCCTGAAAAAATCTTTCACACCATCAGAATTGTAAAGTTCTGCCAGACGTCTGGGGCAGAAAGCAGCTGGGGTTAGAAACGTGCTCAGTACTGACACTAAAGGTGGCACAGGAGCTTTTACACCAACATAGTGCTGAGAAGTAGTATATTAAGCTATGAAAATGTTTCACCTGAATATCTACACACTCACACACACACACACACACACACACACACACACACACAATCACACACAATCACACACACACACACTTACACAAACACACACACACACACACACACACACACACACACACACACACACACACACACACACACACACACACACACACACACACACACACACACACACACACACACACACACACACACACAATCACACACAATCACACACAATCACACACACACACACTTACACAAACACACACACACACACACTTACACACACACACACACACACACACACACACACACTTACATAAACACTCACACACACACTTACATAAACACACACAATCACACACTTACACAAACACACACACACTCACACACACTTACACAAACACACATACACACACTTACACAAACACACACACACACACTTAAACAAACACAATCACACACACACACACACACACACACACACACATTCACACAAACACACACACCCTCTCTCTCACACACACACTCACGCACACACACACAGTTATACAAACACACACAATCACACACACACAATCACACACACACACACTTACACACACACACAATCACACACACACACACACACACACACACACACACACACACACACACACCACACACACACACGCACACACACACACACACACACACACACACACACACACACACACACACACACACACACACACACACACACCTTTTTCTGCAGTGCGCAGTGGAAGATGAAGATGAACATGCCCTGGAAGGCGTTGAAGGTGGTGAACAGGTACGCCATGATGACTGTCTTCTCGTTGATGAAGAGGAGACCGAAAGCCCAGGTGAGGCCGAGGAGGAAGAGCAGAGTGACGGCCCCGAGAGCCCAGGACCTGAAAGAAACAGCTGTCACTCCTATGGCTGGCTTTCACACAGAACACGTATCACACGTGTTTGTTGTATTACGATGTGACCTTCAGCCTCCGTCACAGATTCGCTAAACCCAGTCACTACACCAGCTCTACTGTAATTCAGTGACCACGCCCATTTTCCATATCAGGACGAAATAATTTCTCGTAAACATTGTCATAACATCGGAACAGTGACTCACTTGATGCTGTCCAGACGGCTGGAGTCGGGTTTGAGGGCAGACGAGTTGCGCACCATCTTGTGTAACGTGACCATCAGGAACACCAGGTTCAGCTGGAGGTCAGAGAAAGGTCAGAGGTCATACAGAACGTACAGGTGAATGTTCACGACTCGTCGACACGTGAAATACGTGAAACTACGCAAAAAACTACACGTTCCACAGGAAGCTGCATCGTGAACGTTTCCCAAGGCTCGTTAGAAGAAGGCAAGAACACAAAGAGCCTTTTATTCAAAGTCATATGGACTGAAACGTTCACTTAATTACAGATTATAGAATTTAAACTAAATTAAATGTAAACATTTTGATAAACTCATCTGATCGTCTTTAACGCTTTAAACTCGTGCTGGAAAAAGGAATGTTTCTGGAAACGTGGAAACTATTTTTATTCAGGCCACCTTAAAAATATCCTTGTTTGCCGTAACCCGACCGACCCTGTCAATTTAGGGCCGACTCTATTTATTTATTTATTTGTTTGTTTGTTTGTTTGCTTCAAGTCCGACGACTTGCCGGATGTAAATTTGCGTTAAGACCGACAGATTTTTTTTATTTTTACTCTTCAAACAACTAATACAATAGCAATAAAATAATATTAATTATATTTTAGTAAGTATTGTAAATATATAAATCGCCTAGGCCTACATACAGATGAAGGCTACGTCCTTTTTTTTAAATAAAAACCCATGACGTCATCTACAGTATGTTTACACTGTCGGTTACCGGATGTCACACTACGGCCTGTGCGTTCGCTTCGTCTCATTCACTGTCAGAGACGATGGTTCACGCTCGGTAATGATGGCTGCGGCTACAGTAAACAAAATGTTCGCGGTCACCGTTCAAAGTCGTACGGTTTCGGGCGCCATAATACATCTAGAAAATTCATTAAAACAGCTCGAGACCGCTTTAACTTGGCACGAAGTTCTGGAAAAACTGTCCGGCATGAACATAAGGTTTGCGATGATGCGCCCGAAGGCACGGGTCGAAGACCCAGTCAGTGACGTCACGATATGCTAATTTGTTTAAAGTCATACCTACGTCATCACCATCACCAAAATTGTACTTTTTTTTTTTACATTGAAACTTGAAAAAAAAAAAAAAGACCTACCTACCGACCTTTTTTTTTTTTTTTCCTTTTAACTGTTACAGCAAACCAAAATATTTTTAAGGACGGCCTCGGTTGAAGTTTTTTTTAAAAATCCGATCATGAAAAAACGATTAAAAAAAAAAGGTCAATGACAAAGACAGCGTCTGTCACACTCCATCCAGGGTTTACAAGTTTGTTAATTAATCGAGTTTGTTAATTAACTGAACGTTCATTAAGAACGTCGTGATGATTTTAAACCTTAATTTTATGAAAAGATATAAAAAAAAAAGTGCAGGTGAAGCTGAGAGCGATCAATACCATGATGATGAAGGACACGGGGCCGATGAAGCTCCACACGAAGTAGTTATCAACCCGCAACCAGCACCTACACACACACAGACACACACACACACACACACACACAAACACAGACATCATCTAATGCTCGGTCATCAATCATACAGCACTAACACAGTAACACAGTCCACCTCATATAAATAATGACTCGCAGTCTACAGCAGGTTTGTTTTTGAAATGAGGAGCGATATCGATCGTTCGTAACGATGCCGCCCGTTTATCTGAAATCGTTATCGTTACCGTCCAAAACAAAAGCAATAAAGAAGCAATAAAATCTGAGCTCTGGTTTTAATTATGAGCAGACTCACGACGCCGTCTCATTTTCCGCTCCATTGTAGTTGCGATGCTGCCGGCGCTCGAAAGCTTCCACGAAGGATGTGCGTATTTAAACCGTACACAAACGCCACGTTCAGTTCTGCAGAATTCTACCTTTCTTTTATTTTCCATGCCACGATTAAATAAAAGTAAAAAGAAAAGAAAAAAAAACATCAAATCAGTCAGTTTTTTTATTCCCGTCGGTGTGAACCTGCTGGAGGTGAGAGCTGTCTATTAAAAAGTCAAATTAGTTTTATGAATAATTAAAAAGATTCAATTCCAGGACTCTGAATGCAAATCTTAAAAAATCGGTTCTTAGACGTTTAGATCTCTGATTTAGACTGAAAGGGAAGCGTCAGGGATTCCCAGGAACGTTCACCTCTCGCGCTGAGGGGACGTGAAGCAGAACGATACGGACCGTAAGAACGTGAGCGTTAACGAGCGCATCCGAGGGTTTGTATTAATGCTCAAAATATGTCTGAAAAATTCCTATTAAATTTCTAAATTAAAAATCAACTTTACCAGTTAAAATTAAAATAAAAGTAAAAACAAAAAATTACAATATGTTGCTTTTAAATAAATAAATAAATAAATAAATAAATAAATAAATAACCAAACAAATAAATAAATATTTAATTCATTAAATATTATTTTTGGCTGGGAATCTAGAATTTTCTCCTTTACCTGAATTTACATAAAGTAAACTCTTCTTAACCGAGGTTCTGATTTTTCTTAACTTTTTTTTTTTAATATTTGAGTTAAAAAGAAAAGAAAACCACTGAGGGGAAAAAAACGTCTTTAAAAAAACTGATGATATTAAATATGTTGTAACACTCTCATTATCTCATCCTAAAGCCAGCGCTAGCATCAGTAACCGAACAGAAACATTTTTACTCTGTTGGGTTTTTTAAGGACACCTAACGGGCTATAATTTGGCTAATCTAGTGTTCGGTAAACCGATGCTAATAATTAACCCCACCCACAAGTGTTGATTGACAGGTGACCCTGGAATGAAATTTTTACTAGTTTTTCAATTTTGTCTACTTTAGTCCTCGATACATATCACGCTATTTATATATATATATATATATATAAAGCTATTTTTTCTTTTATATCATCTGACCTGGAAACGAATAAAACATCAGTCCAGATGTCTCTCTGTATTTTATCTTTTTCATTCCCCAAAGCGACCTTGTACCACCCGGGTGCCAGAAATAACCTGAATAAAAACAGGCTTTTTGAAATCTATACAGTATGATATTGGAAATAAATCAGGCGCATTTCCTTCGGGAACTCTGCAGATGAACAGCGTGGATCTGTTTCAGGTCTCAGGGGGACACGTTGTCCCAAACGCCTTTCCGAACAACTTATCGCTCATCAACGCTCGCGTTTTTCAGAGAGGGTCTCGACCGCCGTGCCGTCGCCCGCAAATGGACTGATTCACACGTACGCTTTCTTGGTCCCGTAGCTGCGGTAGTCGATGGCCGCTGAGATGCCGACCACTAGCGCTGGGAAGCAGTAACCGCACAGGTAGTAGTACTTCTTTCGGGAATACTCGCTCTCAAACACCTCCACCAGCATCAGGTAGAGCTGAACACCTTCCAGGCACATCCACGAGAAAGCAGCCAGGAAAAAGAAGTGCAGCAGGCCGGCAAAGATCGGACACGCGATCTACAGAGAGAGAGAGTCAGACAGACAGACAGACAGACAGACAGACAGACAGACAGACAGACAGAGAGAGAGAGAGTCAAAGAGAGAGTCAGACAGTCAGACAGAGAGAGAGTCAAAAAGAGAGTCAGACAGACAGAGAGAGTCAAAGAGAGAGTCAGACAGACAGACAGAGAGACAGACAGAGAGAGTCAGATAGTCAGAGAGATAGTCAGAGAGAGAAAGTCAGAGAAAAGGTCAGAGAGAGAGTCAAACAGACAGAGAGAGAGTCAGGGAGAAAGAGTCAGAAAAAGAGTCAGAGAGAGAGTCAGACAGACAGAGAGGGAGATAGTCAGAGAGAGATTCAGAGAGAGAGTCAAACAGACAGACAGAGAGAGTCAGAGAGAGAGAGTCAGACAGACAGACAGAGAGACAGTCAGAGAGAAAGTCAGAGTCAGAGAGAGTCAGAAAGAGAGATTCAGAGAGAGAGTTAGAGAGAGTCAGACAGACAGCGAGTCAGAGACAGTCAGCGAGAGTGAGAAAGAGAGTCAGAGAGACTTATTTATTGCCTATTGTAATTGTACAAATAGAAAATATTATTTATACATATATATATATATATATGTGTGTGTGTGTGTGTTTGTGTGTGTGTGTGTGTGTGTGTGTGTACAGTATATTATATATACCTATAGTGTATCCCGAGAATGTTATGACACCCTGGCTGTTCCACCCTGATGTGCAGGTGGACTGGGAACGACTCTGATTGGCTGAACAAATGTTGAAGTGACTGGTCTGGACTCACCTGGTACTGTGTCTTGTTGATGCCGATGAGGAAGAGGAGCTCTGCGATGAAGAGGTTGATGCACAGGTTCTTGTGGATGGTGTTGCGGTCTGTCTGCAGACCTCTCAGGAAGCAGAAGGTGGAGATGCAGATGGCCAGACATACCAGTGAGATGACGATCCCCACCCACGTGATCACAACCAGCAGAACCTCGTGCATCTGATCCTGGTACTGAGAGAGAGAGAGAGAGAGAGAGAGAGAGAGAGAGAGAGAGAGAGAGAGAGAGAGAGAGAGAGAGAGAGAGAGAGATTTTACATTTTATTAAAAAACAACAAAAAACGAGTATCACTTTAAATAAAAAATGTGATGTAATAAAGGTAAAGGGCGAATATGAACCCTATATGCTGTTTATATTGCTTGTAATTGGGATGAAGTAAACATCTGTAGAGTATTTTAACATCAAATTTCTGATTGTGTTGAATTAAAAACCCAAAAAATGCAGCGGGTCAAACAGACCCAGGAACACCGGCGGAGTAACAAAAATACAACACAAGGGTTAATAATCTCAGTATCTGATTAGATATTTGAGATTGTGTATATGAGTGTGTGTGTGTGTGAGTGTCTACATGCATGTGTACATGTGTGTGAGTGTGTGTATGTGTGTACATGTTTCTGAGAGTATGTGTGTGTACATGTGTCTGTGTGTGTGTGTGTGTGTGTGTGTGTGTACATGTCTGTGTGAGTGTGTGTGTGTGTGTGTGTGTGTGTGTGTGTACATGTGTATATTAAGTCACTGAGTGTGCGTGTGTACATGTGTGTAAGTGAGTGTGTGTGTGAGTGTGTGTGTCTGAGTGTGTGTGTACATGTGTGTAAGTGTGTGTGTGTGCGCATGTGTACATGTGGCTGAGTGTGTGTGTACATGTGTATAAGTGTGTGTGTGTGTGCGTGTGTGTATACATGTGTGTAAGTGTGTGTGTTTGTGTGTGTGTGTGTGTGTGTGTGTGTGTGTGTGTGTGCGTGTGTGTGTACCTACACTGGGCTCGTGCTGCACCATGAGCACAGCGAAGTTGGTGAGATGAGAGCAGGAGCAGGTGGTGTGTGTGCTGTTGGTGTCCAGCAGCTTGCAGCCCTGAGATGACCACTGACCCGTCATCGAGCGCTCCGAGTAGTTCCAGAACGAACAGTTCGGGCTGAAATGGTTCTCCAGCTACACACACACACACACACACACACACACACACACACACACACACACACACACACACACACACACACGGTAGAAACGCGTAGATTGCAGGCATTTAGGAAAAATAGAGTTGGCATTCATTAAGTCAGTAATCACTAGGGCTTTGTCTCAAACTGAATCACTATCTTCTATACTACACACACACACACACACACACACACACACACACACACACACACACACACACACACACACAAATAGCCTTGTAACATCAAAGACTTTTCCATGCAACTGTTACCTTTATTACATACAAGTTTTATAAGGAACAAGGAAGTTTGTGTGTGTGTGTGTGTGTGTGTGTGTGTGTGTGTGTGTGTGTGTGTATATACCTGCAGGTGTTTCAATGTGTACACCACTGGCACAGTTAGAAACACTCTGCTCGACTCTTTGTTGATGGATGCAGCAATGACGTGTGAGTTGACGGCTAAGCTCCGCCCCCCAGGTCCTGGCCCAGGTCCTGGCTCCACCTCCATCTTCACGGTGGCGTTCTCAGTGGAGAGGAACAATCCCAGATTCTTATAGAGCAAAAACACAACCTTCACCTGACCTAGAGAGGGAGAGTCGGAGAGACGGTGTGAAGGATTGATACTAGGAAGGGAAGGAGATGAACGGCTGCGCGTCAGAGCGACAGAACGGACCGTTTCGTTTTTGAATTCTGGGGGGAAAAAAAAAATGAAGGAAAATGAACACAAGCCGACGGCACATCCATCCTTACTGCGCTCGCTGCTCTCTTTTATTATTCCCCATGAATATTTCATACGCTTTTGTTTCAATCATTCGAATCCGTCTCCCGCCGAAACGGATGGCCAAAGAGTTAGAAGAAAGAGACGCTGGAGAGATGGAGAGAGAGATGAAAGCAGAGAATAAGATGGTGAAGAGCCGGAGAATGGAAAGAGCTGAGATGGCTCCGTCGGCCCCCGAAACGATAGTAATCTACACGCATCCTCGGCTATTCTATTAGCAACGCCGTTAAAAAACCATCAGGAAAGGAATTGTCTCAGCGCTTTCTGTTAATCTGATTAGACCGTCATTATCAGCCAATGAGTGCGTAAAGCGGGCTGGGAATTGCACCGAGCTACAGTGAGCGTGCGCGTGTGGTGACGCGTAGCACGATTGGCCATCAGAGGCTCTGGCAGTTTGATGAGAATTACGCCTGTCTCGCCTCCTTTATCCCGAAGCCAATCACACCTCTCTTAGACATGCTAATATAGTTCGCTATTTTCGCTAACGCTGATGAAGTCTTATGAATTGCTCCGGAACCGTATCACGCCTCAATGACCATATCGCAGCTCGGTTACCATGGAACCCGATCCCTCGTGCGATGAGACGTCGGCACGGCGTGGTCCGATCCTCCCCCAACCCATCCACCCACCGGTGTGTTTAATTAATATTGTGTGTTTAACTTGATAAGAATGAAAGCAAGAGCGCAAAATTGTTTATCAGGGGCTCAGCGAGTGGACCGTAGGTCGATCGAGACGGATTTTATACTCCAATGAAAATGAAATAAGGACCGAAACGAATCTAGAACTTCCAGGACACGGTGTCTCAGGGCTGCGTCTCAATCTGCTCTGTAGTTCAGTAGGTACTAAACCACTGAGGACTTGTGCCTATTTTCCACTGGAAAGAACCGGGTGCTGGTTCAGAGCTAGCGCTAGTTCTGGTTCAAAGTTGGTTCCACTGGTGAACCTTCTAAGAACCGGTTTGCTTTTCCACCGGCTAGAGAGCATCACAGCGCCGAGTGTGACGTCACTGTATACGTGTCACGTTTCACAGCGACGTTAGCGCAGCAGCGGCAAACACAAACACAACAACAATAGCAGATGTTGCTTTACTGTTAATGCTCATGGCTTTGTGAACCTACATCAGCATCCAAACGCGGTGAATAAAACGTGTTCGTGCAGCTCCGTGTAATCTGTATAAACGGAGGTTGTAATCGATAAAGTACATAACGTTATTTTATCATTAACACAGAAAAAATGTAGCCTTAGCATGTAGCTACCTACTATCATGTGTGCTGATAACTGATCATATCGCGGTAACGTAAAAGTGTATTAAACATTTTGGTGCTACTTAAGAACCACTTTTCCTGGTTCAGAGCCGGTGCTTTGGCGGTCGAAACAGAAAGAACTGGTTCTAAATTAGGCTCCGAACCTGCACTCAAACTGCCTCGGTGGAAAAGGGGCATGTGAGTCATTACACACTGGGACACCGAGGACTTCAGCAGTCAGCGTAAAAACCCCAGACGTATCAAATACTCTGTGTCTATTTGTCATCTAAATGCAACCGCTTCATCACGGGCTTCTGTCATGCTGGATTTGTTTTTGTGGTGCATTGTGGGATTTTTTTTAGGAGAGGACGTTACATCGCACTTTGCGACAGCCCTTAAAACGGTGGGCTTCCTGATCAGTGCCCTGAAAAGTGAACTAGAGGGCGGATCGGGACGCAGCCTCTGTTTCCTTTAGTGGACTG
>NC_062541.1:3125795-3145795 GCF_022655615.1 Tachysurus fulvidraco | reverse complement strand
CTAGCTGCCACAGCTGGGGCCCCTGAGCAAGGCCCTTAACCCTCAATTGCTCAGTTGTATAAAAAAAATAGTCGCTCTGGATAAGGGGTGGCTGATAAATGTAAACAGTTTATTTACATTACAGTGGAACTCTACGGTTACTCCGCTTCCTACGGATTGGCTGTGTGTTGCCATAGCAACAAGCAACGTTCTCTGTGGCTGTGTGAATTTTATAAATTTTCTGAGTACAAACAGACAAAACATTTGTTCATGTTTGCGTGTGAAATGTCAGCTACTCGATATTGCTTTATTTAGCTAGCTAAATATAGCTAATGCTGTTTCTTATCTGTTGCTAGGTTTTGCTTGGAAGAGGACTGATGGTGTAGCTGCAGCTCTTGTGTCATGGCTGTAGATTTCTGCTGATTTTGGAAATGAAATGATGCGTTCTGGGACACAGACGAGCACGAGGGTTGATTTGACTGAAGAATTTCTTTGATTCTTCCGAGGTCCTGGGTTTCTTACCGAGAGAACCTTTAGGGCAGGGTCGCTCCACCGTCTCGCCCCTCTGTGCGCTGGGCCACTGGATGCTTCGCGCTATGCTCGGGTCACACCCCTCCTGTAGCTCGGGCTCCTGGGGTGGGCGTGGTCGTGGGCGTGGTGGGCGGCGGGTAATGGGCACCGTAGCGGTGATGGGGCGCAGTTCCGGGGCTTTGTTTATGGCACCGATGGGGTGAAATGTGGCAGGTAGAGGGCGCATGGTGGATGGGCTGGAGGTGGACGAGAAGGACCGGGATGGTGTAGTGCTAGAAGTCTGTGTGGTGACCAGTGGCCCTGAGACAGAGAGAGTGAGAGAGAGAGAGAGAGAGAGAGAGAGAGAGAGAGAGAGAGAGAGAGAGAGAGAGAGAGAGAGAGAATTTAGAGAAAAAGCTGTGGGTGGTAAACAACAGAAAGAACAAAGGGGAAGAGACGCATTTGATGTCGCACACAAGTAGGACTCTAAAAGTTGCTCAGACCATAAATGAGCATCTGCAGGATGTAATTTATTCACGTCACTGCTTTTAACCTGTCTCTCTGCAGGTGGAGAAGAGAGAGAAAGAAAGAGAGAGAGAGAGAGAGAGAGAGAGAGAGAGAGAGCATTCAAAATTGAAGTTGATGAATAATTGATTGAATATCAGATATTTCACAGTAATCATACTTAACCGTTGACCGTCGATAAATACTGCAGACAGAAAGATCAACCCATCTGTCTGTCTGTCTGTCTGTCTGCCTCTCAGTGTGTCTCTCTGCTCAGTCGCTTTTTTCCTTCTCGATAGGTGAGTAACGTTGGTTTTGCTTTGTTACACAGAACTAATATATGCCTTTGTCCTTTACATGATTATGCTTGTGTGGCATTTTTGCTTGTTTGTTTATCTACAATCGTATTGTTCTTCCCTTCAGCTACGATAAAGACACGTTTCTTTCCGTTAGTCGCCTGGGTTACGTATGTATGTGTGGGCGGAGCTATCGACACAGGGGTGGGACCCGTTTGGGTTAGGGGCGTGTTTGTTTTGGTGATTTTATATGTCAACATTGTCTTTACAAAAATCGGAGACCGCAACTTTAAATTCAGTGTTTCATTACTGGCTATAGGACCATATTTCCTATTTGAAGATTACAGCACACCGAATTTCTTATCGTTTAACCTACTTCTGTATATTTAATTTTTCTAATTTCAAGTTTGTCAGATAAGTGTTCAAATTCCAATCATTTATTTCTACCAAGAAACCAATTTATCTGCGAATAGAACAAGTAAACTTATTGAAATTGTAGTAGATACAAGACTTCACAATAGACAATAGTTTCTAAAGCCCTATTCGGACGGGATTAATTTTACGTGGGGGACGTGGGGGTAAAGTAATTATTACCAGAGCTTCTCTGTGATTTTAGTCCCGTCCGAATGTGCCATCTCGGTAATCATTACGGACAATGTCAGTAAAGATTACGGCGACTTTTACCTTCTGTAAAAAGGTCCGGAAAAATTACCTCAGGTAATACTAATCCCGTCCGAATAGACCCGCTGTAAATATGTACGGTAAAATTCCATCATTTCCTGTTTACAAGTAGTTTTTGGCGCATTTTACAAGCATGGACGCGCTTGAAACAGGAAGCGACGTCATACGCACATGACGACAAGGAGGTTACTGTGGTACGTAAAGCGAGTTACCCCTCCCACTTCTGCCAGTTTTACCCAGATGTCTTGTCCCGTGCGAATTGGCCAATTAATATTACAGACGTCCTGAGGTAAAATTGCATTACTCCATGTCCCCACGTAAAACTAATCCCGTCCGAATAGAGCTAAAGACACATTTCTTTCTGTTAGTTGCCTGGGTTACGTATGTATGTGTGAGGTAGATTCGTATAAATAATTGTATATATATTATATATACCTGATTATATGATATTTATTAATTATTATTATATAATAATATATTATGTATAGGTATAAATAATCAGGTGATTTTGATACAAGACTGGTATTCCAGTCCGAATAGTACTTAAGGATATGAAGTACCACAGCACTGTGCATGGATGCCGCTGTTAATGTAAATCTCCGCTCGATGTACCTGCACCGTTGCTATAACAACCATTGTGGATAACGACGATGACGGTGACGATCTAACCCTAGCAAACAGGCCCTTCGCGACTGATCATGTTTAACTAACTTAAAGGATGAATATGATAAAAAACAGACAGTTAATTGTGATCGAACCTTGTCCTCCCTTCCTCTTTTCTCACCCTCGTACTTTTGTTTCTTTTTCTTCTTTTTCTTTATTTATCTCTACTCTTTCTCTGTCCAGGTCAATCTCCTCTTAATTCCTCCTTGCATCCTACTTTCTCTCGGTTCTACCCAGGATGCTTCACAGCAGCCTTATTAGCATAAGCACATTAACCTTCGGTGTTCTATCCGAGTCGAGCTGACACGAAACACAAAGCTTTATACATTCAGCTCAGTTCTTCCACTCGTTTTTTTTTTTTTTTTTTTCCAATCATATTTATATTACACAACTGATGTTCTGGTCATTGTGACCTTGTCAGTAATAAGACCATTCTGTGTCTCTTTTCCATCAGTGTTGCCCTCCGTTTAGATGAAGGAAAGATGGATTTGGACATTTTTACGCTAGCATTTAAGCTTCTATAAAAAAGAAAAAAAAAAAAAAAGCTCAAAATAAATCAAAGCTGTTATAGAAATGTAAATAAAGTGGATTTACTTCAGCGTTTTACAGAACAACATAGACCCTTTATACAGTAGGTCCATTTAATGTTGTAAAAAAAGATTATCTCTAAAGTCTCCAGTGTCAGTTTTTAGAGATTCAGTTCATATCGATTCGGTTCACTTGATACGTTCAGTGTTCTGAAGTTTCCATTCATTTGTATTCAGATCAATTCAGTGCGGTTCACAAGTCAGAGTAGAGTAGAGCAGAGTCGAGTCAGTTCAGTTCAAGTTTAATTCATTAGATTTAAGTTTAGTTCAAGTAAGTCCACCATGTTTCCTTTCGATTCAGTTCGGTTCGGTTCATTTCGGTGCGCAATATAATTAGTTTAGATTCGGTTCATTTGCTTCTGCTGATGACTTCAACAGTGATTGTTTCAGATCAGTTCAGCTAATAAGTTCAATAGGATTTGTTTTTTTTAATTCAGTTAAGTTCGATTTAGTTTGGTGCTGTTCATTAATTCTAGTTCGACACAATTCAATTCAGTTAAAGGTGGGGTCTCCGATATTTGAGAAATGCTTCAGAAAACCGAGTCGGGCCGACAAACAAAACAAAAACAAAACAAACGTGTAGCCGACGAGCAGAAAGGGGCGGGGCTTGTCGATGTGGGCGGAGAGAGTGTTCAGTGCGCATGTGTGACGTTAGGAGAAAGCGGTTTTAACATTGACATGGAGGATAAAAACAAAGAAAGAAAGAGAAGAAAGACTTACGATAAGGACAAGAAGTAGGACGTGTTAATATAGGATCAGCTTTCCAGCGCTGGAGAGAACTGAAGGAGCAGGAAGTTGGCCACATATTCACAGGTTGGAGTTTCCCGAGTCAATAACTCCTGAGCTAAACGCTGTTACTACACAAATAACACCTCTTTTCTATCGTAGTAATGTAGAGAGGCAGCTACAACCGCGTTTTGTGTAGTAACAGCGTTTAGCTCACTTTACACAGAACACTCCGCCCATATTGACAAGACCCGCCCCTTTTTGCTCGTCGGCTACACGTTTGTTTTGTTTTTGTTTTGTTTGGCGGCCCGACGCAGTTTTCTGAAGCATTTCTCAAATTTCAGTTTCAGTTAAATTCGGTGAAGTTCAAACCTTAGTTCAACTGAGTTCGCTTCAGTACAGTAGTTTAATTTGATTCTGTTCAGTAGAATGTAATTTGTTTCAGTTGAGTTCAAATGAGTATAATTTGATTCTGTTCAGTAGAGTGTGACTGATTCAGCTCAGTTCAGTAAAAATTAATTTGATTAAATATGATTTTGTGGGGGACACAGCGACTTAATGGTTAGCACGTTCGCCTCACACCTCCAGGGTTGGGGGTTCGATTCCCGCCTCCGCCTTGTGTGTGTGGAGTTTGCATGTTCTCCCCGTGCCTCGGGGGTTTCCTCCGGGTACTCCGGTTTCCTCCCCCGGTCCAAAGACATGCATGGTAGGTTGTTTGGCATCTCTGGAAAATTGTCCGTAGTGTGTGAGTGTGTGAGTGAATGAGAGTGTGTGTGTGTATCCTGCCTCGATGCCCGATGACGCCTGAGATAGGCACAGGCTAAGACACTGTCGGATAAGTGGTAGAAAATGAATGAAAGAATGAATGAATTATTTGAATGTGTCTGTACCTGTGGTGGGGTCGGGCGGTCCAAACTCCAGCGGGTAGCGCAGCACGTTGTAGTTGTTCCACACGTAGAGCTGGTTGTCACGGGGGTTGTAGTCAATGGATGAGATGTACTGGTAGGGGTTGGGGAAGATGATGTGCACAGGCTCCTCCTGGTTGCGGTTGGTGTTGTAGGCGTAGAGCACTAGATCACCGCCGGCCTCGCTGTCGTCGTCCTGGTAGACGGAGCGCACTGCGTACAGCACGCCGCACGCCATGAAGGCGTTAGACGCCAGCCGCTTGTCGAAACTCGTCTCCCACGTGCCCTCGAAACGAAGTGTGTACGGGTTTACCTGTCACACCGAGTGAGAGAGAGAGACAGAGAAAGTGGGAGAGAGAGAGAGAGAGAGAGAGAGAGAGAGAGAAGGAGAAAGAGAGATTCGGTTCACCTGTGAGATGACGACACGAGCTGTGTACACTTGCAGCAGAAAAGCTTGTACCTCTGAAAAACAGTGTGTCAGCAGCAGAAGAAATAGCTTTCACACTACCAGGATTACACACACACACACACACACACACACACACACACACACACACACACACACACACACACACACACAGTCAGAGATGCCTCCTGTGTAGAAGAGCAGTCCAGATCCTCCCTGACCACTCTCCCAGATCATTATTTCCACCCGTGTCGAGTTTGTTTTGTTGTCTACTTGTCATGTTACATTGGACTGTGTATATACGGGCTGTGTGTGTGTGTGTGTGTGTGTGTGTGTGTGTGTGTGTGTGTGTGTGTGTTGCATGTGTCTACTGTAATACTGTCATGACTTCAGTGATCCACAGCTCTGTAGTTCACTGCTCTCCTCTTGTTTACCCGTGTCGAGGATCATGACTTTCGGATATTTTCATGTTGCACCTGTCTGTTTGTGTTCACACGACAATTTTTGGAACAGGAATGAATAACAATGTGTTTTGTTTTTTTTTGTTCATAAAGAGAGGAATAAAAAGACGAGTAAATCCATCCTTCCACCATCACATCTGAATGAATGGAATGTTAAAAAAACCGTCTTTACAAAAAAAATCGTCTTGCTAAATCTATATTTAAAGAATCAAACTGCATTAGATGACTCTCTTGCCCTGACTCTCCTTTAAATGACTCTCTTGTCCTGACTCTGCTTTAAACACACTGCGAAAAGGCTTTACACACCACAAGGCTCTACACACTCTCTATACTCTATATAAACTTCTATATCTATTATAATTAAAGAATCAAACTGCATTAAATGACTCTCTTGCCCTGACTCTCCTTTAAATGACTCTCTTAACCTGACTCTCTTTTAAACACACTGCGAAAAGGCTTTACACACCACAAGGCTCTACACACTCTCTATAAAATTTTACATACTCTATATAAACTTCTACACTCTCCAAAAATTATACTATAATTAAAGAATCAAACAGCTTTAAATGACTCTCTTGTCCTGACTCTCTCTAAAAGACAAAACACACTCACTCTAAAATGAAACACATTCTCTCTAAAATTCTACGGTCTCCCTAGAATTCTACACGCTCGCCTAAAAAAGCCATGCACTCTATTCGGTTCTACACACTACAAAAAATTCCACACACACTCTTTAAAATTTCTACACACTCTCTCTAAAAGTTCTACTGTATTTAAAGAATCAAACTGCTTTAAATGACTCTCTTGTCCCGACTCTGTGCTACACTCTCTCTAAAATTCTACACAACCGCTATAAAATTCTACAGGCTCTATCTGCGATTCTACACGTTTCCTACATAATTCCGCACTCTCTCTCTCATTCTAATTTTATGCACTCTATTCAGTTCTACACACTACAAAATAAACTCTACACACGCTCTATAAAATTCTTCGTGCTCTCTGTAAGATTGTACACGCTCTCTACATGTTTCTACGTCTTCTATATAGGTTTCTTTACACTTCCTCACCTGACTGACCACCAGACGGCCATTGTTGTTTTCGGTGGCGTAGATGACCCACAGTCCGTTCTCGTCCACGGCCAGGTCGATGTCGGACTTCCCTCCCCAGCGGTAGGGCGAGGTGTCGTGGTAGTTGGCGTTGGTAATGATAGCCTCGCCGCTTTTGATACGTGTGCGCAGATCGTACTTGACGATATTTCCTGTTCGCTCCTTGTTGTAGAAGACGGCGCCGTCGTACACCACAAAGCCCGTACCGTCCACTCGATTGGGCAGCCTGCAGGCACACCGCATCAGATGCCTCGAATTACTATTTATATTAATATTCTATTCGAATGATATATTAATATTAATTTCCATCATGATAATAAAGTAGAATATTGTTAACTTAATTAGACTGTAATGATATTAACACTTCACATTAATTAGCTTAGGAATAAATGTAAAAAAAAAACAACAACACAGCTTTGCTTACATAGCAGAAGTGGGCGGGGCTTCCAGGCGCCCCTGCTGGATGCAAAAAAAAAAAAAAAAAAACTTTCTAACGTCTTTTAAACGTGTCCGAACGAAGCGCGCAATTGATCCTTTTAACAACTGAAAACATTGCAGTATCCCGCTAAAGCTAGCAGCGTTGAGTTCTATCTAATTTACACGAACATTACCGCATTATATCACAGCTACGATCCGTCCTCCATTCCGATTGGACGGCAGGTGTCGATCCGTTTTCTGTAAAGCACTGCAGCTGCACATCGGAGTTGTTTTATGCATTGATGTTCTTGTTGTACTAAATGCTTTATCGTTTCCATAGTAACAGTTAGTCTGTCGGAAATTTCTGTCGGAAAAAGCCATTTTTTGTAAAACTCCCTCTCATGTATGTTTCATCGTGATACCTTTATTATAACACGCTGAAGCTTGTGCTTTGAAACGAACGTTATAGAATTACATCTCTCAACATTTATTGCCCTTTCGACTGCCGTTATAAGATCGTTTGATCGTTTTTCTGTTCTTTTCACATCGCAGGGAAACGTCTTCCTGTCAGTAACCACACACACACACACACACACACACACACACACACACACACACACACACACACACACACACACACACACACACGCACTACATGAAAAACACTGGGGTATTCACTTAATTAAATTAATCCGTCAGCATTAATATGTGCTGGTGCTGGTTTGGAGGATGAGGAGCGATTTATATATATATATATATATATATATATATATATATATATTCTACAGGAGTTCAATTAACGTCGGGAAACGTTCAGACCCGAGGCGTAACACATTAGCGAATAGTCTAGAGTCCAAAAGTCCACTAATCAGATAATAATTATTATGCAGGAAGGCTTTATTTAAATAATATATATATATATATATTATATATTATATATATATATTTGCACGATTATTTAAAGAATGTATTATTCATCCAGAACGATCGTCTTCTAACATTTATAACCGAATATCCTTTTCACACACAGTTAACAAAAATGATTATTTACTTTTTTTTTTAATATCTGCTTAATTGTTAACATGTGTGTGTGTGTGTGTGTGTGTGTGTGTGTGTGTGTGTGTGTGTGTGTGTGTGTGTGTGTGTGTGTGTGTGTGTGTGTGGTGGATTTCACACGATTCCCTGAACCTGAGAAAAAAAAACAACCTGACTTATAATTGAAGTGTAACGATGGCACTTAAACTCTACTGATTAATAATTAAAGCAGGTGTAATATGTAAGCTACTAGAAAGACACACAAAAAAAAAATAGTCCCTTCTCTAAAATTAGCGACTTTCAATAAAATAATCTTTTGCATAAATATAGAGGGGGACACGGTGCACGTTCGCCTCACACCTCCAGGGTTGGGGGTTCGATTCCCGCCTCCGCCTTGTGTGTGTGGAGTTTGAATGTTCTCCCCGTGCCTCGGGGGTTTCCTCCGGGTACTCCGGTTTCCTCCCCCGGTCCAAAGACATGCATGGTAGGTTGATTGGCATCTCTGGAAAATTGTCAGTAGTGTGTGTGAGTGAATGAGAGTGTGTGTGTGCCCGGTGATGGGTTGGCACTCCGTCCAGGGTGTATCCTGCCTCGATGCCCGATGACGCCTGAGATAGGCACAGGCTCCCCGTGATAAGCGGTAGAAAATGAATGAATGAATAAATATATAGAATTTAGATTAGAATTTTAGTGCAGTAGAATTCTTGAATCTGATTGGTCGGGAGGTTTGTGTTACTTTCAGCTGAGTTTGTAAGATAAATGATATTATATTTTTACATCAGTGTAAAACTTACACTCTTGGTCTAATCTGTTATGTAATAATCTAAAACTGATAACAAACAGATTAGCAACATAATGTTTAATTCTATTGGATAAACGTGTAAGTGTAGCCCCCTAAGCCCCCTGAAGTTTTAGGTCTGTCTTGATGCCACATTACTGAGACTAGAGCAGAATAGAGCTGGAGCTCTAACACACTCCTTCAGCTCAGAAGAACGTTTAGAGAAACACTCGCTCACTATAAACAGCTCGACTGTATGTGAGAGATGAACACACTGCTGCACAGCCATCTGTACACACACACACACACACACACACACACACACACACACACACACACACACACACACACACACACACACACACACACACACACACACAAACACACACACACACGCACAAGCACTCTGGAAATTAATCATGGGGGAGTTTAAACATCTGCTTTAGTGAGCGGTAATTGTGCCTTTTAGTAATTATTATTATTATTATTATTATTATTATTATTATTATTATTATTATTATTATTATTATTGCTCTTTTTGTAGTTTTATCTGTCTATCTGTCTGTCTGTGTGTTACTTCTGTGTGTTACTAGTGTGTGTTACTACTGTGTGTGTTACTACAGTGTGTGTTACTACAGTGTGTGTTACTACAGTGTGTTACTACAGTGTGTGTTACTACAGTGTGTGTGTTGCTACAGTGTGTTACTACAGTGTGTGTTACTACTGTGTGTGTTACTACTGTGTATGTTACTACTGTGTGTGTTACTACAGTGTGTGTAAATTCTGGACCGCTATTCAATTATTTTCTCACTGCAGTAAAATGTGCTGGCACACACACACACACACACACACACACACACACACACACACACACACACACACACACACACACACACACACACACACACAAACATCACAGTATATTTGTGATTGTGTTGACGAGGAAGACGAGTGCTCACTTGTAGGTGGTGGTGGCTCGGTTCTGGGTGAAGTCGTCCCATGAGGCGTATTCATACAGGTTGTCTGTCCTGTACGGTGTCCACGGCATGACATACAGCCGGTCACCTGACTGCAGAGGGTCCTTACACCACGCCCCCGATTGATGCTCCGCCTCCTGCTGTGAACTTGCTGCCCGAACCCTCAACAGAGTCCCCGGGCATACAAAAACTGGGGGGAGAAAGTGAAAGAGAGAAAGAGAGGGAGAAACAGAGAGAGAGAAAGACAGAGCAAGAGGGTGGATGAGGCCATTGGAAGAATGGAGAGAGAGAGAGAGAGAGAGAGAGAGAGAGAGAGAGAGAGAGAGAGAGAGAGAGAGAGAGAGAGAGAGAGAGAGAGAGAGAGAGAATGGAGCAATCAGCAAATAGACAAGAGGGACAGACAGGACAAAGAGGGTGGGAAAAAATAGAAGGCGGAAGTGAATGGATGAAGGAATTAAGTGAGAGAGAGATGCAAATAATAGACAGAGACATAGTAGCACAGATAAATGAAAAGAAAAGAAAGAAAAGGAAAGAAAAAGAAAAAATAAAAGAATAGAAAAGAAAAAGAAAGAAAAGAAAAAGAAAGGAAATGGGGAGGAAACACGATGAAAAACAGAGTGATGATCAAGAAAAAAGGGAAAGACAGAGGAAAGGAAGTGTAGAAACCAGATAAGGTAAAAACAAATAAATAAATGGACAAAACAAAGAGAGATACAAGAAGAAAGAAGGACACGAGCACAGGAGGATATGTGTGAAGGATTAGAATATAAATCGAAAGAGAAAAGAGAGAAGATGGGCAGAGTGTGTGTGAGAGAGAGAGAGAGAGAGAGAGAGAGAGAGAGAGAGAGAGATTGGAGAGAAGGCATGAGATAAATGGTTGTGCTTGCAGTGAGAGAATGTAGGAATGTAAATGGTGGTTAGTAAGGGGACGAGTGAAGTGCACTACAGCTAGGGAGCCATGATGGATGAGGTGCCTTCAGGCTGCTGGGCCACGAGTGTGTTTCAGCTCTGGCCTACTTTACAGGTTTTTGTTGGGGTTTCTATTTAAAGTACAACTGTGTGGAGTGTGTGTGGAGAGAGTGTGTGTGGAGAGTGTGTGTGTGGAGAGAGTATGGGTGTGGAGTGTGGGTGTAGAGTGTGTGTGGAGAGTGTGTGTGTAGAGTGTGTGTGGAGTGTGTGTGGTGAGTGTGGGTGTGGAGAGTGTGGGTGTGGAGAGTGTGTGTGGAGAGTGTGTGGAGAGTGTGTCTGGGGAGTGTGTGAGTATATTGTGTGTGAAGAGTGTGGGTGTAGAGATTGGGTGTAGACTGTGTGGAGAGTGTGGGAGTAGAGTGTGTAGAGTGTGTGGAGAGTGTGGGTATAGAGTGTGTGTTTAGAGTGTGTGTGTTTAGAGAGTGTGTGTGTAGAGTGTGTGTAGAGTGTGTGTGGAGAGTGTGGGTACAGAGTGTGTGTGTAAAGTTGTGTAGAGTGCGGGTGTAGTGAGTGTGGAAAGTGTGTGTGTAGTGTGTGTGTATAGAGTGTGTGGAGAGTGTGTATGCATATTGTGTGTGAATAGTGTGTGTTGAGAGTGTGTCTAGTGTGTGTGGAGTGTGTGGGAGCAGAGTGTGTCTGGAGAGTGTGGGAGAAGAGTGTGTGTGGAGAGTGTGGAAATTGTCTGTGGAGAGTGTGTTTGAAGAGTGTGTGTTGAGAGAGTGGGTGTAGAGTGGGTGTGGACTGTGTGAGAGTAAAATATGTGTTGAGAGTGAGGAAAGTGTGTGTGTATAGAGTGTGTGTGTGTGTGTGTGTGTGTGTGTGTGTGTGTGTGTGTGTGTGTGTGTGTGTGTGTGTGTATAGAGTGTGTGTATAGAGTGTGTGTGGAGAGTGAGGAAAGTGTGTGAGTATAGAGTGTGTGTGTGTATAGAGTGTGTGTGCGTATAGAGTGTGTGTGTATAGACTGTGTGTGCGTATAGAGTGTGTGTGCGTATAGAGTGTGTGTGGAGAGTGAGGAAAGTGTGTGTGTGTATAGAATGTATGTATAGAGTGTGTGTGCGTATAGAGTGTGTGTGGAGAGTGAGGAAAGTGTGTGTGTACAGTATAGAGTGTGTGTGTATAGAGTGTGTGTGTAGAGTGTGTGTGTATAGAGTGTGTGTGAAGAGTGTGTGTACAGTATAGAGTGTGTGTGTATAGAGTGTGTGTGTATAGTGTGTGTGTGTAGAGTGTGTGTGTATAGAGTGTATGTGTAGAGTGTGTGTGTGTATAGAGTGTGTGTATAGTGTGTGTGTATAGAGTGTATGTGTAGAGTGTGTGTATATAGAGTGTGTGTATAGAGTGTGTGTGTATAGAGTGTATGTGTAGATTGTGTGTAGAGTGTGTGTGTATAGAGTGTGTGTATAGTGTGTGTGTGTATAGAGTGTGTATAGAGTGTGTGTGTAGAGTGTGTGTGTATAGAGTGTGTGTAGAGTGTGTGTGTAGAGTGTGTGTGTATAGAGTGTGTGTGTATAGAGTGTGTGTAGAGTGTGTGTGTGTGTATAGAGTGTGTGTGTATAGAGTGTGTGTGGTGTGTGTATAGAGTGTGTGTGTGTATAGTGTGTGTATAGAGTGTGTGTGGTGTGTGTGTATAGTGTGTGTATATAGAGTGTGTGTAGTGTGTGTGGTGTGTGTATAGAGTGTGTGTGTGTATAGAGTGTGTGTGGTGTGTGTGTATAGAGTGTGTGTGTATAGTGTGTGTGGTGTGTGTATAGAGTGTGTGTGTGTATAGAGCGTGTGTGGTGTGTGTGTATAGAGTGTGTGCATATAGAGTGTGTGTGGTGTGTGTGTATAGAGTGTGTGTATAGTGTGTGTGGTGTGTGTGTATAGAGTGTGTGTATATAGAGTGTGTGTGGTGTGTGTATAGAGTGTGTGTATATAGAGTGTGTGTGTATAGAGTGTGTGTGTATAGAGTGTGTGTGTATTGTGTGTGTATAGAGTGTGTGTATATAGAGTGTGTGTGGTGTGTGTGTATAGAGTGTGTGTATATAGAGTGTGTGTGGTGTGTGTATAGAGTGTGTGTGTATAGAGTGTGTGTGTATAGAGTGTGTGTGTATAGAGTGTGTGTGTATAGTGTGTGTGTGTATTGTGTGTGTATAGAGTGTGTGTATATAGAGTGTGTGTGGTGTGTGTGTATAGAGTGTGTGTGTGTGTATGAGTGTGTGTGGTTGGTGTGTGGTGTATAGAGTGTGTGTGTTGTAGTGTGTGTGTGTGTATAGAGTGTGGTGGTGTGTGTGTATAGAGTGTGTGTGTGGGTGTGTGGTGTGTGTGTATAGAGTGTGTGTGGTGTGTGTGTGTATAGTGTGTGTGTGTGTGTATTGTGTGTGTGGTGTGTGTGTATAGAGTGTGTGTATATAGAGTGTGTGTGGTGTGTGTGTATAGAGTGTGTGTGTATAGAGTGTGTGTGTATAGAGTGTGTGTGTTGTGTGTGTATATTGTGTGTGTATATATATTGTGTGTGGTGTGTGTATAGAGTGTGTGTATATAGAGTGGTGTGTGTATAGAGTGTGTGTGTATAGAGTGTGTGTGTATAGAGTGTGTGTGGTGTGTGTGTATAGTGTGTGTGTATATAGAGTGTGTGTGGTGTGTGTATAGAGTGTGTGTGTATAGAGTGTGTGTGTATAGAGTGTGTGTGTATAGAGTGTGTGTATAGAGTGTGTGTGTATAGAGTGTGTGTGTATAGAGTGTGTGTGTATAGAGTGTGTGTATATAGAGTGTGTGTGTATAGAGTGTGTGTATATAGAGTGTGTGTGTATAGAGTGTAGCTCCTCAGGATAAACACAAGCCATGAGGTTTGAGGTTGCTTCTGTACACAGTGTTGGGAACATTGGGAATGTTGGGAATGCACATCAGGATCAGTCATGTTTCAGAACAACAACAAGGCCTGACTCACTCACTCACTCTGCAGCATACACACACACACACACACACACACACACACACACACACACACACACACACACACACACACACACACACACACACACACACACCACTTCAATTATCTGTTCTCTTTAGAAGACTACACACAAGGGAGCAGTGTGAATTATTCGGCTGACGCAGATTCACACTCACAGGCTGAAAGACCAGGGAGACCCGAGACAAGCTCTCCAGAGAGAGAGAGAGAGAGAGAGAGAGAGAGGGGGGGGGGGGGTGAAATAGTAGAAAGGAAAAGAAAGTATAGAACATAACAATATAGGAAATTAAATAGAAAGTCAAGAAAAATGAAAAGGAATAACAATTAAACGAAGAGAAAAGAAAGGAGAGGAGAGAAGAGAGGAACAAAGGAGTGAGTTTGGAAGAAAGGAGGAGAGAAGAGGAGAGGTGAGAGGATAGATGGAGAGAGGAGAGGAGGAGTCTCAATGTTCCTACTGCAGTGACTCTATCTTCCGTCACAACGTTCAGAACTGAACTCTACTCGACTCTACTCGAGTCACACAGTCCAACACCTTCACTGCAGTCAGAGACCAGCGAGCTGCAGGAAGAAGCTGATGACATCATGAACAATCAGGACGTTGTGTTCCTCACTTTAAACACACACTACAGGAGGCGCTAATCACTAACGCTGTCAGTCTCCACATGACTCTGTAGGGGGGGGCATCAGAGCAGAGTCAGTGATTAGTTTTCATACCTTACGGTAAATATGCAAATTAGAAGAAGGTTAATCCCGGGTTTAGGAATGTACAGTACAGAGTGTAACAATGTGCGATGATGAAGAGACAGTGATCGGTGTGAATCCCAGGAGCAGTAGGAACAGTGTGAAACCTCTACCTACAGTACATAATCCCAGGATTCCCTTTAACCAGGGTTTACTAGGACCCGGGGGAAATATCTGACGTGTGAGATGCTCCACTGAATAATTCAGATTTCCAGGAAGTCAAGAAACAAATGAAACATGGTGACTCTCCAGCCTTCCTCGAACCCGTCTCCATGTGGACTCCAGGTCTCGTCTTTCGCATGAGGTCGAGCACACACCCGTCGCATCATGCGTCCGATTTAAATCTCCGGTTCTCGGAGAAACCGAGAGACTCGAGGTGGCTCTGTCATGGTACGAAGGAACAAATAAACTGAAGAGAAGGAGTAAGAAAAGAGGGCAAAGATTAGATGACAGAGTAGGACAGGGATTCTCTGGGTGTTTATACTGTAGAGATAGCAGAAAGAGGAAGCCGGTATCATCCGCGTCGTTACGTCACAGGGGACCGAAGTGTGAGAGGGAAGAAAAAAAAGAACGATGGGATTTCCATGATAAACTCCCGCCGGTTCTTTACAGCACTATGAGGCCTTACACTGATCGATTTTATGCTGCTTGTGAATATAATGCTGACTTGTAAGTGAAACACACACACACACACACACACACACACACACACACACACACACACACACACAGAAGTTCACTGTGAGGATGAAGCCGAGCAGATTTAGACGCCGGGTAACTCTCTGATCTCGCGTGTACAGTAGCATTCGATACGGTGTGTGTCATAACCGCGAACGAGACTCGGCTCGACTTTTCCGCTAATTTCTTAGTGAGGAAAAATCTTGAAACCTCGTCTACGAAGGTTCTGTTAAGAAACGCTACAGCAGTCCTTTAGGATAGTCGTTTAAATTCACTTTTTTAATCCTATTAAAGCTTAGCTTAGCTTCGGCTTAACCGTTCCTCCTTCAACTCCTCCTACCATCTTATTAATACGAGTCGAGAGGAAACCAGAGAACCCCGAGGAAGCTCGTACGGACGTCTACGGGGAGAACTGTGCAACTCGTTCGGGATTTGAGAAAAGACCGGAGAGACCTTGGCATTTGGTCTTGCCTCAGAAAATCTCATTTCTGTCAGGACCACTTTGTCAAATGAGAATTTATTAGATGATAGCATACAGTTAGTGATGGCGGTATGGTTCTGTTCGGGGCAGGAATCCACGCTCCCGTCCGTGCACATGCATGGGCCGAGCGGGGAGAGCAGCGACTAGAAAATAGAATAGACCCCCCTTAGAACAGAACCATTAATCATGCATAGAGGGTTTTGTTTTGTTTGTTTGTTTGGCAAATGAAAAAAAATATGAATAAATAATTAATTAATTAGAGAGAGAGAGAGAGAGAGAGAGAGAGAAGAGAGAGAGAGAGAGAGAGAGAGAGGGAAAAATTTCTGGAGATTTAAGATGTAAACTGGTACAACGAACACCAGGTGGAGTCGGGGTTGGAGGAGGGAGTTTAAGTCGCAGCAGCAGCGTCGCGCTAGAAAGTGGCTCTATGAATGGGAATCTAAAGGGTCGGGTAATATGGATGTCGTAACCGGATTGGTGCGTGTCGTGGACTGCTGATTAACAGCTGATGCAATGCTTGATTCTCATGTGCAAGACATGAAACGTTAGCCATAGTACAACTAGCTATCGTTTATTTCTAATCTTGGCACTGAACCTGAATCGATCTCGATCCTCACTGCACGTCCTAAAATGTCCCACGAGTCCTAAATCTGATCTCGACTTCATTTTATACCTGCATTCTTACTTTAACTTGAGTAGCTTTATTTATTTATTTATTTATTTATTTATTTATTTATTTATTTAGCTACCTGTAATTTTACTTTTCCACTTTTCCCACCTCTGAATGTACCAGATATTAAAAACAGCACGAGAGCATCACAAGGTTTGTGGTTGAGACTGGAACCAGGTGTAATAAAAATCACACCGAGCATGAACTGAATTGCTTTTTTTGGTCAGATATGAAGCTCACGACGATCTTTAATAACAGCCTGGTCAGCGTCGTGGGGGTTTTTGTCACAGCACTAGTTTCTTTATATTCTGGGAAGGATATCAATATAAAGAAAACAGTGCTAGGTTTTATATTTGGTACTAAAACAAGGAAAGACAAAAAAAAATGTATTCAGGTTTAAGCCCCGCCCACTTTGAGTTTAAGTTTGAATACAAATGATTAGTAAAGCGTTCATTGTCTCTCACGGTTACTGAGGAGCAGGTAAAAGAACACAAGGCTCGGATTTGCTCAGGTGGAATCTCCAGGTCACACCAGGAGGTCGCATGAGCAGGTCGCACCAGATGACTCGCTCTCACCCGATATGACTGAGGTTGAAAAACGTGTCGTGTAGCTCAGCAACCAGGACCTGGAATCTAATGAGTGAAATTCCACAACAAGGACCGATCTTAGGGTGCTTTCACACCTGCCTTGTTTAGTTCGGTTGAATCGTACCAGAGTTCGATTGCTCATTCGGTGCGGTTCGTTTGGGCAGGTGAGAATGCAGCAATCGAACTCTGGTGCGCACCAAACGAGCGTACCGAGACCTCCTTGAGGAGGTGGTCTCGGTACGCTTTCAAACGAAGTCTGGTACGGTTCGTTCGTGGTGAGAACACGGTCCGAGATCGAACAGACCTAACCGCAAAAAGTATTGCGCCTTCTGGATTAAACCAGCTGCCGTAGTGGGTCGTCGGCAATATTTTCGGAAGATGAGCATGTCACAGTTTCGCAAAACAGTTTCGCCGCCTCCTGAAGTGTCTCGCGATGCGTCTTCGCCGTTCGCAGTGCATCAAGATGATATTTTCAAGGCGCATCCGCGCTTCGTTCTGAAAATTAAGACTTTGCATAGAATGCTGTATACGAGCGTTGTAGTAGATTACAACCACGAACGTATGCTGTATTTTCCTCTTTTTGTTTACTTCCGGCGTTTCGTTGAAGAAGCAGTTTAGGAAATACGCTCAAAGACATGTGGCCAATGAGTGATGTGAATGTTATCACATGACTGCATTTTGGTTCGTTTCAACTGGTGCGGAACAGAACGATTAGTGTGGTGTGAAAAGGAACCAAAACTGATAAAAAGCTAGGATGTATAATTTTTTGCTTTTGGTCCGGACCAAATGAACCGAACTGTAGATGTGAAAGCACCTTTAGTCGGCTGGGAATCTTTTCCTAACTCCCGAACGAATGTTGTACAGTTAATGACAGGAAGAACGTAGATCATAATGTAAGGGAATAAAATGTAGGAATTTGAGTCATAGTTACTAACGTAGTATGTTTAGCACGGTTTAGTGTGAACCCTGCGGTTTGGGACGCAGCCCTGAAGCAAACAAACGCGAATATGAATTAAAGGTATGTGATATTAATGGACTATTGTTTCTTCTATAAAAACACTTAAGAGGAAAGTTCACAGGATGTCAAATTGCGTCTCGAAAGCAAGATTCTGAAGAACACAGAAATAATCACATGAACAGGAGCTTTTTGCGACGGATGTGATGAATTTACCGCATTTGTCCGTTCACCCTTAGTAACCCTTCACCCTTAGTAACCGCCTCATCAAGATCCTGAGGATAACATGACTCGATTCTTTGGGTTTCGGGAATCAGAACTTAGCGGAGTTTGTTCTTTCATGAGCGGGTCCACAAGTAGAACAATGATAAGGTTTGTATTCAAATGAAAGCCAACAAACACACAGACAAAAAAAAAAAAAAAGAAATTTGAGTTAAGGCCACGCCCACTTTGGGTTCAACTCCAAATACGGACACAGATGTAAATATCTGGACGCACGGACAGTGACGTTACGCTCAGTACATTCACACGAACAGTTTGCTAATATACTTTAGTACACGTTATTTCGTTAACGAGCCACACATCCTACTACACATCGACTCCGATTGGTTAAAATACATTAGAATACGACACACTTCCAATCAATCAGAGAGGCTTTAATCTGCCAGAGGAAGCAAGCTGTGAGGCGTCTATATACCGTAGAGCTCCGTCAGACTGGGAAACGCTGACGGATCAAACGAGGCGGGTTGTTTATTCAAAAAACGCACACTGTGTCTGTCTGGGGAAGAGAAAACCGTCAAAAATACGTGCCAGCTAATTTCAGGAAGTAGATTTCTGGCATGAATGCTTTCTAAAACGATAAACTCTGGTTGCTAACGAGCGGTCACATTTAGTGAAACGTCTAGAAACTAATCGATGGAGAATAATACATAAATGAAATTTACATGGAATTTCCTTTGGAGAGATAAAGACAGTTATCTGTGCAACGTAGAAGTAAATACGAACCTCCTGTTTATTTACTCTAGTACAGGATTCTTGTTCAGTACCGAACGAGGTCCTTTACTCCACATGTAATTCTCGCCGGTCGCAGCTGTAAGATCGCAGCACGACCTTCGTTACCTCGTCGTGTGTTCACCAGAAAAAAAAAACACCCTGTAACTTTAAAAGTTCCTTTAACGAAACTCTGCCGAAAGATATACAGTACAGCAAACTGCAGGTTATCTATAAAAGGACGGATAATGGGCGTGGTCAAACTCGTTTTTCTTTTTGTTAGGGTTAATAGGGTTAGCACCTTAATAAACGTTCGCTTATTTTTGTTTAAATCATGTCCTACATGTTCTCAGATCTATTTGTACTAGCGAGGAAATAAAACCCGAAAGCAAAACATGATATTTTTAGGTGATCGTTTTCCGTAAGTCAATAAATGATGCTAATTAGCTTTCTTCAACGTGGAAGAAATCATAAACACATGAAGGAAGGAAAAACGTTGGCTTTGGATACGTCGATGCATCCTGTCCGGATTACCAGTAGGTCTAAATTAGAGACTGTAGCCACTTCCATAAATAAAAAATCCACCCACAGCACCAGCAGCAGCGATCAGGTGTTGTTTAGCCGCCGGCACTGACACGGAGGTCTGAGGCAGCGTCGTTTAAAAGTAGGTCTGGAAGCTGGAGGGGAACTCGCCATGTCTGTGAGTTTTAAATTGTATTTCTAATCTTAGTAGGTAGGCAGAAAGGTAGGAAGGGCTGTTCCTCTTTCCCAAGCCCTCATGCTGGGGTTAAAGACGACCAGTGGCCAGGTTGCAGCACCGGAAAAGCAGCCTGCTGTTAAATGATTTGCTCGAGGCCACACAAGCAGCAGTCGGGAAATATCAAGGTTTGTCTGGTATGTCATCACCGCTCAGGTACAGAGCAAAAAAAAAAACATTAAACAGTCGGG
>NC_062541.1:3115795-3118295 GCF_022655615.1 Tachysurus fulvidraco | reverse complement strand
ATTTCGAGCGAAAGGCAAGACAGAAGGGAGAAGAGAAAAGAAGGGATGAGGCACAGGGATGCAGTCTGAGAAGAAGAAATGAGTTTCCACTGCAGGAACTCGTTCAGGAACTCGAAGTTTCAGGAAAAATCAAAAGATCTACGGGATATTTTCGAGGTAAAGCCGCGAGGAGCTAGAAAAGTGGGCGTGGCCAAGCTAGGAGAAAAAGTTCAAGATTTTATGCAAATGATAACTGATTGTATACGTGTGTGTGTGTGTGTGTGTGTGTGTGTGTGTGTGTGTGTGTGTGTGTGTGTGTGTGTGTGTTTATAAAGGTAATAGTGCTTATCCTCCACTACATCCCTGATGAAAGTGAGCCAGACAGGAAGATAACATTAAGCATAACGTAACGCCTGACATTAAGGCGGAGAAAGGAAACAAACCGTTAGGAGCGCAAGCGCCACGCTTCGTCCGTACAGATGTCTAAATGGGACATATGCGCGTTAGTGGAGCGAGAGACGCAGCATGGAGATTATGCTAACACATGGGCGGTTAGCGCGGTTGGAAAAGGGCCAGGACTGAGATCCAGAGGAGGGGGTGGAGGGGGGTTATATTGCAAGGCAAATGTGGCATCTGGTTGGAGGGTAAATTAACCGGGATGGTTTTAATCGCACTCTGACCCAGTTTACACCTAGTTTAGGTCTAATTTGACGTCCATCATGACAGAACCCGCTGATTGCTTTATCACTGAGAGGTAAACGTTGGCACAGATACCCGTTAAAGCTGCAGTATGTAACGCAGACGTTCTCCTAATAATTATTACGGTTCATTGTTCTTACCCACCTGTGATTTTCTGGCAAACTGACCTGGATCTACTTCTCAAAACAGAAACAGATTAGTCATTTAAACCGGGAGGATGGAGCTACCGAAGAAAAGCAGAATCTATGTCACGCAGCGCCGCTTTAAGACCAGACATACGTTTATATCTGACCACCTGACATCCAGAACCTCCAGGAATTGTTTTTGTAATCGTTGTGGCTAAAAATGCAGGATTTTACTGTTTATGTTTCAATATTTTTGTGAATATCGTAGAGTCGTTGAATCCCGGAGGGACCGGATATCGGCTGTAAGACCTGCGGGATCTGTTACAGCCCTTCATTTGTTAAAAAAGGATGTGAGATAAAACGTCAGAGCTGCTGGGATTCTACATTACTGTAATTTCACTACAAAATACAAATATCATCCAAAAAAAAAAAGAGGAAAAAAAAGAAGAAGTGACACCTGGTTAGAAGACTGGGCGTGGTCTCGGAGTCCGATCGAAGGGCGTGGCTTTGGTCTCTTAGAGTTAGACTTACACGCATGCTTTGTAAACGTCTCTCTTTTCACGTAAGCTAGCTAACATTACATAATAAGCTAGCTATCATTAACATGCATGTAGACCCTGTTGTTCCAAATCAATAAGAGTTACATATTGCAGCTTTAACGTTTGGACAAAACAGACCAGAAGGTGGTTACTAAGGCGACGGCGGCGCAAAGGGAGCGCAGGATAACAATCACAAGGTTCGTCCACTCCTCTGGACCCACACATGAAGCAAAGCTGGACAGAAAGAGTGTGGATTAAAAGGCAGAGCGATAGCAGGGATGAATGGAAGTGAAAGAGAGAGAGAGAGAGAGAGAGAGAGAGAGAGAGAGAGAGAGAGAGAGAGAGAGAGAGAGAGAGAGAGAGAGATGAGGATGATCTAGTCTGAGGGAGACTCTGAAAACCTGTATATAATGAGAACCAGAGAAATCAGAGAGAGAGAGAGAAAGAGAGATAGAGAGATCGGCCAATCAGGAGGAGGGAGAGGGGAGGGGTGTGTAAGGTGGATGTTAGGCTTTTAAACATGAGAGAGAAAGCAGACACTGAGGCACCTAAAAATGGGAGGAGAGAGCGGTGCGGGTGGGTGGAGAGCAGAGCGGCTCTGAGGATCACACAACTAATCAGACAAACTCTCACACAACAACACACACAATTTAAAGAGCGCGTCCTGCAGGAAGGAAAAGAAAAAACAAAACGGGGGGTGGGGGATGGGGTTTGTTTTTTTGAGAGATTATCTCGTACGTAGGGGTGGAGAGAGAGGAGTCGCTTCGGATCTGGATTTGGAAATTAACTGCAAACAACAGAGGAATGAATAAATCATAGTCAATGGGACGGGAGGAAGGTGGGGGAGGGGGGAGACGTGTCAGGAAAGCGATATGAAGGATGACTCAACGCTGCAAGGAGAAATGACCTGATACAACACAGTGTAGACTCCTGTTACTAAGCACAGTAGTGTGTGTGTGTGTGTGTGTGTGTGTGTGTGTGTGTGTGTGTGTGTGTGTGTGTGTGTGTGTGTGTGTGTGTGTGTGTGTGTGTGTGTGTGTGTCTGTATGCAAGTGTGTGTGTGTGTGTGTGTGTGTGTGTGTGTGTGTGTGTGTGTGTGTGTGTGTGTGTGTGTGTCTGTTTGCTAGTGTGTGTGTGTGTGTGTGTGTGTGTATGTGT
>NC_062541.1:3110795-3113295 GCF_022655615.1 Tachysurus fulvidraco | reverse complement strand
TTTTGGGAGCCACTTCTATAGTTCAAGGCATCAAGAAAGAGACAGATAAAAAGAGACACAGAATTCGAGAGAGAGAGAGAGAGAGAGAGAGAGAGAGAGAGAGAGAGAGAGAGAGAGAGAGAGAGGACAGAAGAGAAGATCGAGAAAAAAAAACAGGTGCAGGAAAAAAGAGAAAATTGAGATTTAATAAAAGATTGTCCTTTCTCTCTTGTCTACAAATCATGTTATTTTGTATGTGAGAGTGTGTGTATGTATAAGTGTGTGTGTGTGTGTGTGTGTGTGTGTGTGTGTGTGTGTGTGTGTGTGTGTGTGTGTGTGTGTGTGTGCTGTTGGCTCTTTAGAGAAAGGATGACTCAGGTGAAAAATGAGGAGGGAGAATGGCCTCGACTGCTTTTAACTTTGTTTCAATAACCCCGTCCTGCACGGCTTCCATGCTCATGTCCCCCTGCTGTCTCCCTCCCTCCATCATCATCATTATCATCCCCCTTTCCATGCCCCCCAGACCTCCCTCCCTCCATCAGTTCGTCTGTCCTCGTGTCCGTCTTCACCGGCTCTCTGCCCTGCGAGGGAGAGAAAGCTGGAAAAAGAGATGTGTAAAGCTCCGCTGCAGCTGTAAGGGAAAAGACAGACAGACAGAAACACAGAAAAGAGATAGATAGATAGATAGATAGATAGATAGATAGATAGATAGATAGATAGATAGATAGATAGATAGATAGATAGATAGATAGATAGATAGATAGATAGATGGGATGAGGGAGAAAGATGATGGTGTAGAAGCAAATGGGAAGAATGGAGGATTTAATAAAAATGAAGCATTTTCTATTACGCTCACGATTTGTTCTGTTTGTTTTCTCTCTCATTCTTTCTCGTTAAATTATTATAATTATCATGTGGAATAATTACATATGGAATAAAGGAGGTATCATAAGATAGGAGAGAAGAGAAGAGAAATAAAGACACCTAAAAGAAAGACGACGCAGGAAGGAGAATCAAGAGAGACAGAGAGATAGAACGACTCAATAGATATAAGCGAATAGATAACAAGAAGAGGAGAGACGAGAGCGGAGAAAAAGTCGATAATCGATAGAATCGAATATGATCTACTCGACGAGGATCTTAAGCAGAGTGATCGAGGCTAGCAGATATGCTAAGAAAAACGATCCCCCCTAGCGATCTTCTCTTCTCGTCTCACCTCACACTTCTCATCCGATCAATCATCATATCCTCTAAGTCCGAGCACATACGCTGAGTCACCTCTCTCTCCTCTCCCTCTTCTCTTCATATATCTTCTCTTACTCTTCGTGCTCTCTCCCCATCCCCCCTCCACTCCTCTCCTCTCCTCTTCTCTTCTCTTCTCTTACGGCGCTTTTCCCCTAGCCACTGCGAGACAGTCAACAAAACATTCAACCAAATGCTTAGATTAAATACTGTATATTTATAAGAAAAATTGTTTTTAAAACATTCTCATCATTTCCAGATGTTCCTGGTGTTCCTGATGTTCCTGATGTTCCTGGTGTTCCTGATGTTCCTGATGTTCCTGATGTTCCTGATGTTCCTGATGTTCCTGACTTCATCATCTTTCACTCGCCTTAAATCGATAAATCCAAACTCTGCTGTGAGTGTAAATGTTTCTGAAGGCTGTTTTATTGACTTCCTGCTTCTGATTTATTGTTTATGATTTCTGTATTTATTATAAAAATACAGTGAGAGAACACGAGTGAGGCAGAGAGAGAAGTGTGTGTGTGTGTGTGTGTGTGTGTGTGTGTGTGTGTGTGTGTGTGTGTGTGTGTGTGTGTGTGTGTGTGTGTGTGTGTGTGTGCATGTGCGCGTGTGTGTGTAAAATAGAGAGAAAGAGCGGGAGGCAGACAGTGTGACAGTGAGTGACAGCCTGTCTTTCCACCACATTTGAATGTGCATCTGGGGTGTGTGTGTGTATGTGTGTGTGTCTGTGTGTGTGTGTGTGTGTGTGTGTGTGTGTGTGTGTGTGTGTGTGTGTGTGTGTGTGTGTGTGTGTAATTTGGCTGTACCAGTAGTGTTAGCAGTGCCCATGGCAGTAAACCTGTTGCTAACATGTGACAAGTGTGTGTATGGAGAATAAAAAGACGATCTAGAACAGATCGAAAGGAGTAGACGAGAGAGGAATAGAGACGAGAGGAAGAGAGAGCCTCATGTCATTTCTGTGAGCGGCGTGTGATGCTGCATGTGCACTGTGAAGGCCGTGATATCAGTGTGTGCGTCATACTGAGTGTGTGGAGGAGAAGTGTGTGTGTGTGTGTGTGTGTGTGTGTGTGTGTGTGTGTGTGTGTGTGTGTGTGTGTGTGTGTTCAGCTGTAGATGAATGAAAGACAGACTGATCTATAAAGCTCTGTTTAGAATAAACAACAGAAGTAAAGGGGTGTTTGTTAACACACTCCACTCTGACCTGTGACTTGATAAACTGATCTGATCTGAAATGCTAAAGCTCCTTTTCCTGA
This sequence comes from Tachysurus fulvidraco, assembly GCF_022655615.1. NCBI lineage: Eukaryota > Metazoa > Chordata > Actinopteri > Siluriformes > Bagridae > Tachysurus > Tachysurus fulvidraco. The sequence continues at coordinate 3,110,818 of NC_062541.1, read as the reverse complement.
TATTTAAAGCCACAAAATAAAAC
>NC_062541.1:3101581-3110295 GCF_022655615.1 Tachysurus fulvidraco | reverse complement strand
ATCGGGTGTTTTCCACTCCCTCTGACTGTGACTTATAAACTGATCTGGTCTAATCTAAGCTCCTTCTTTCCGGGTCTTACATCCAACCATAAAACCTCAAATATCAAACAAAACCAAGCCCTGTCTTCCTGTTCGTTTTAAGGGTGCATGGGTGGTAGAATGGCGGGGTAGGTTAGGACGTGTGGTTGTGTTAAGGTAGGGCGTGTGGATGTAGTAGTAGGGTGGGGGATGTAATATGGTGGTGGGATTATTACGGGCTTTGTGGTAGGAGTGGTCTAGTACGGTGGGTTGGGTTGGATGTGTGGTTAGTTATGGTGTGGCGTCGGTTCGGGCTTTCTAGTCTGGCTGTGTGGGTGTGGTGGGTATGATGGGGTTGGTTGGGTGGGACTCTCTTGTGGGGAAGGGCGTGGTGGTGTAGGCGGGTGTGCTATGTTGGTGGGATTTCGTATTGGTGGTGTCCCGTTGGATTTCGGGATGGGTGGCGGTGGGCTTTGTGTAGGCTTGTGGTGGGTTTTCCCCGTTCGTGGTGTGTGTGGGCCTTAATTCTTTCGGTGTGGTGGCGGTCCGGTATGGTCGGGCTTTTTTGATGTAAGCGTCTGGTCGGGTGGGTGGGTTAGTATGTTCGGGTGTGGTGGATGGTCGCGACGTCGGGTCGGTTGGGGTTGGGATTGCAGTATGTCGTTGTGTTGTGGCTTTAATGGTAGGGTCGGGTGTGTGTGGGTGCGATGGATCGTCGGTAGTCGTGGTGGCATGTCAGGTCGGTGGGGTGGGCAGTGTCGTAGTCGTTCGGTGTGGTGGCTGTCCGGTCGGGTGTGGCTCAGTACGCGGGTGTGGTGGTTCCAGGTCTTGTGTGGGTCGGCTGTCGTCGTCGCGTGTGAGTGCCTGTCCGGCTCTGGTGTCGGCTTTCGTCTTTAGTCGTGTGGTGGCGTCCGTCGGTGGGGTCTGCATTTAGTCGGTCGCGTGTGGTGGCTGGCGGTCGGTGGGTCGGGTTTTTCGTCGGTAGGGTGTGTGCTGTCCGGTCGTGGGGTCTGCTTTCGTCTGTCTAGCTGGCTGTCCGGTCGGGTGGGTGGCTTTCGTCGTCGGTGTGGTGGCTGTCCGGTCGGGTGGGTCGGCTTTCGTCGGTCGGGTGTGGTGGATGTCCGGTGTGTGTGTGTCGGCTTTCGTCGGTCGTGTGTGGCTGTACGGTCGGGTGGGGTCTGGCTTTCGCTGGTCGGGTGTGGTGGCTGTCTGTCGGTGGGGTTGCATTCGTCGGTCGGTGTGTGGTGGCTGTCAGGTCGTGTGGGGCGTCGGCTTTCGTCGGTCGGGTGTGGTGGCTGTCCGGTCGGGTGGGGTAGCTTTCGTCGTCGGGTGTGGTGGCTGTCCGGTCGGGTGGGGTCGGCTTTCGTCGTCGGGTGTGGTGGCTGTCCGGTCGTGTGGGTCGGCTTTCGTCGGTGCCGGTGTGTGGCTGTCCGGTCGGGTGGGGTCGGCTTTCGTCGTTCGGGTGTGTGGCTGTCCGGTCGGTGGGTCGGCTTGCGTCGGTCGTGTGTGGTGTCCTGTCCGGTCGTGTGTGTCGGCTTTCGTCGTGTCGGGTGTGCTGGCTGTCCGGTCGGGGTGGGGTCGGCTTTCGTCGGTCAGGTGTGGTGGCTGTCGTCGGTGTTGGGCCGGCTTCGTCGGTCGGTTGTGTGGTTTCCGTCTGTGGGGTCGGCTTTCGCGGTCGGGTGGTGTGTAGGATGTCGTCGGTCGGGTGTGGTGGCTGTCCGGTCGGTGGGGTCGGCTTTCTGTCGGTCGGGTGTGGTGGATGTCTGTCGGGTGGGGTGGCTTTCAGTCGGTCGGGTGTGGTGGCTGTCCGGTCGGTGGGGTCGGCTTCGTCGGTCGGGTGTGGTGGCTGTCCGGTCGGGTGGGGCGGCTTTCGTCGTCGGGTGTGCTGGCTGTCCGGTCGGGTGGGGTCGGCTTTCTCGTCGGGTGTGCTGGCTGTCGGTCGGGTGGGGTCGGCTTTCGTCGTCGGGTGTGTGGCTGTCCGTCGGGTGGGTCGGCTTCGTCGTCGGGTTGGTGGCTGGCGGTCGGGTGGGGTCGGCTTTCTCGGTCGGGGTGTGTGGCTGTCCGGTCGGGTGGGTCGCTTCGTCGTCGGGTGTGGTGGCTGTCCGTCGGGTGGGGTCGGCTTGTCGCTCGGTCGGGATCGGTGCTGGCTGTCCGTCGTGTGGGGTCGGCTTCGTCGGTCGGGTGTGAGCTGGCTGTCCGGTCGGGTGTCTGATTCGTCGGTCGGGTGTGGTGTCTGTCTTATGTCGGGCTGGGTCGGCTTTGCGTCGGTCGGCGGGTGTGGTGGCTGCTCCGGTGCGGTGGGGTCGGCTTTCGTAAGGTCGTGTGGCTGTCCAGGTCGGGTGGTGGTCGGCTTTCGTCGGTCGGGTTGGGGTGGGGCTGTACGGTCGCGGGGTCGCTTTCGTCGGTACGGTGTGCGTGGCTGTCCGGTCGGGTGGGGTCGGACTTTTAGTCGTCGCGGGTGTGATGGCTGTCCGTCGTCCGGCTTTCGTCCGTCGGTGTGTGTGGCTGATCCGTCGGGTGCCGCTTTCGTACGGTCGGGTGTGGTGGCTGTCGTCGGGTGGGGGTCCTACGTTCTTCTTACGGTCCTGCTGCGGTACCAGGGACTGTGTACGGCACATCTGACATCCTTTCAGCTTCCCCTCCATCCCCTATGCTCCATATATTAAGGTAACAATACAATGTTTGTTCATGACTCTGAATCTACTTTGATTTGATTGTTTTGATTGACTCATTACTGAATCTGAAGGATTTGGTTCCTAAGGTAACAGTTTATGATCTGACAATACCACTGAATCAGAATCGATTCTTAAAGTAGAGTCAATATTTCACCATTCCCCTGAATCTGATTCAATTTGATTCGCGAAGTAACGAGTCGATATTTTACAATCACAGAATCTGAAATAATGATTCGATTCTTTAGCTAATTGATTCGATATTTGACGACATCACCGAATCTGAAACACCTAAGGTTATGATTCAATTTCTATAAAAGGACTAAATCTGAATCGATTCGATTCTTAAGTTAAAGATTCGATATTTGACAATACTTGATTGATTTGAACCTGATACGATACGATTCATAAGGTAACGATTCATTATGCGATTCACGATGATTCATTAATGTTTGATTCCTAAGGTAGCGATCCGATACAAGCGATTCTGTCCTTGTTTTGCCGCATTGAGTCAAATCGGTCGAGGCCTTTTACATGGAAAGGTTTATTTTTTGTTCAGGAAAATGTCTCTCAGTTAGTAGATGCTCTACAGAGGGACACGTTCCCTCTAACGGAGAACTCAGGGTGCGTTTAACTACAAAATAATCTGATAACTGCAACAACAACAACAAAAAAAATCTAGCATTAATCTGATTACGGACTTTATGAGAGCTCGATAATCTGATTAGATTAACGCTTCAGGTCTACAGGGTTTCTGAGTCACACCGTAATTAGATTTAGCGAATCATCACTTTTTATATCTGAGTAACTGGTAAGTATTAAGAGATATAGTTCCTGATATTTTAATCTACCGTTCGAGGCTGATACCGACTCAGTCTCGAGTCACTTTACTCGTAAACACTCGTTCGGGACTTTTTAATAATCACAGACTGGACACGACGTAGAGTTTTATTTCGATCTCTTTATTTCTTTCTCTCCCTGAGTTTTAACAGCCTGTCAGCTAGAGATGAGCACAATAATGGATCTGGACGGCTTGTCAATCATATAAGCCACGCCCCCTTATTCACCGCGTTGTGTCAGCACGCGGCGTGTGAGAGATACGGCAGTGAAAGTGTATGATTAAAGTCTAGACTGAATTATCTGAGGCCTTCAAATTAAATATTATTCACACACACACACACACACACACACACACACACACACACACACACACACACACACACACACACACACACACACACACACACACAAAGGAAAACAGCTGTATGTGTGTACAGTTCTCTCTCTTTCACTCTCTCTCTGTCTAGTTGGTTATGTATATGAGATCCTGATGAAGCTCTGAGGACTCTGTGCTATTTTTCAACACGACCTGGTTTAAAAACACACACACAATGTTTCATCTTCAGGCAATGAGAGAGAGAGACAGAGAGAGAGAGAGAGAGAGAGAGAGAGATGATAGAGATATAGATGAGAGAGCGAGAATGAGAGAGGAGAGACAGAGTGACTGTCGAGCAGAGAGATCAGCGAGAGATAGACGAGGATTAGAGAGAGAGAGATCAGATAGAGAAAAGATAGATGAGACATGCAGACAACAGTAGCACAAGGAAAAGAGACTAAGAGAGGGATAGAGAGACCGCACGAGAGAGAAGAGAGAGAAAGAGCACAGACAGTTATAGAAGAGCGAGAGTAAGAGAGAGTGGGAGAGAAAAGAGGAGTTTGTGGAAGAGAATGGAGAGAGAGAGAAGAGGAAGGAACAGAGAGGACGAGAGAGAGAAAGAGAGAGAGTAGAGAATAAAAAGAGGATAGGGAGAGACAAGATGTTCGAGTTGTTATAGCCTCGCCTAGCTCTATCTATCTAGAGATATAGCGTACTGATAGCTATTTCGCTCTCTCTAAATCTGCCTCTCTCGCTCATCACTCCTCTATACTTCCCCCCATCTGTCTCCTCTACTTCTTACAAGCGCTCTCTGTCTTCTATATCACTTCCCTCGATTTTCTTTCCCGAGCATTTCCCCTCCCCTCTCATACATCTGACTTAATATCTAATATTTATCTCCATTGCTCTATATCACTACTAGCCCGTTTCCTTTCTCTTCTCCTCAGTTCGCTCCTACATATCTTCCCCTATAACTTCTTCTCTATCTTTCTATTCCTATAAATACTCTCTTTTCGATCACGCCTTAGATACATACATATACTTAATGGCTAGATTCTATCTTCTTAGCAATGTCCGCTAGATCGAGATGACAGCGCAGGTATATCTATCTGTTGTTTGTTTTCGTTTTAGACAGATCCGTTATATACAATATAGATAGATTCAGTATAAGACTCATATACAGAGAACAATACATATATATTATCCTTATTATACATATATTTTTATATATTGAATATATACTTATATATCTAGCAGGCTACGTTATATATAGATTTATATAGATAGATATATACATGCACATTCCTATAACCTAGAGAGATGGAGCATCAGATAGATATTCTTTTACATACTATGACTCTGTTATATAGGTACTAATATTGAGAGGCAGGATTATTATAGCAGTAGATATATTTAGATCATACTATATAGTGTATAGATACTCATTATTTCATTTTTTTATAATCTGAAAATGAATTCTCTTTTAGTAACCCATTTTTTTATCGTTCCTCAATTGTTAGGAGACATGAGGCATAACCGCGTCTGTAAAACAACATTTTAGATTCCATGATTAAGGCAGATATCTTGGTTAATAATTATGAATTTAAGCAATACTTCTTTTTAACATGCCCCTTAATTTAATGTTCGTTTTAATGTTCTTCTCTACCCTTAGTAATACAGGCTGCCTCTATTAGGTTGAATACCTATGAATAGCTTAACTTAATAATCAGCTCATACCTAGTATAAATCAAGGTAATGACTAATAATCACTTCCAGATATAATATATATGACCTCCCATGTGATCTCAGTGTCTAATAATCAACTACATAGCTACGACATACTAATATCTCAGTAATTCATACCTCTATCGTCACTTATCTTATTTACATATATTTAACCTGGCATCTCTTAAGTCATAAGTTTTCCTCGTTTCCTATATCTTTTATGTTCTACATGTGTTGTACAGCAAGCTCCTCCATTCCTTTTACCCACCTGCACTTACCGTTCTATCACCTATGCTTTGCACCACCTTCGCTTTTTACACTCAGCCCGTTGCGCTCGCCAACAGAAGCTGACTCACACTCACACCTCCTCTCCCCCCCCCTTATCAGCCTCGACTCTATTACCCGCACCTCTTCCGTCTTCCCCATCCTTTCTCTTTATCCCCCCATACCGGACACACACACACAAACACACACACACACACACACACACTCTCACACTCACACACTTTCACACACACACACACACACTCACTCTCACACTCACTCTCACACACTCACACACACTCACACACACTCACACACTCTCACACACACACACACACACACACTCACACACACTCACACACACTCACACACACACTCACACACACTCACACACACTCACACACAGAGTTTTGTCCCAAACTGACTGAATCTAGTGATTTGTGAGTAAATTGAATGCTGGTGATGTTTGTAAGCTTCACTCTGCAGCTCTCTGAGTTCAGGAACAGACGAGAGGGAAAGGGGGAATAGAGACGGCAGAAAGAGAGGGAGAGGCATCATGAGGGTAGAAAAGTGTAAAGCAGAAAGAGAGAAAAAGCCACAATCTCTTTTGACCTTAGTAAAGTGCTCTATTGATAATAATAATACTTAATAATAATAATAATAATAATAATAATAATAATAATAATAATAATAATAATAATAATAATAATAAAAGTGTAAAGCAGAAAGAGAGAAAAAGCCACAATCTCTTTTGACCTTAGTAAAGTGCTCTATTGATAAAAAAGTGTAGAGTGTATAAAAGTGTAGAAAAAAGGGTAGAAAAGTGTAAAGCAGAAAGAGAGAAAAAGCCACAATCGAGCGAGAGTGCAAATGATGAACATATGTGACTAACGAGGCTCTGGCAGGAGCTGCGACAGAGACGAACAAAGTCAAGAGAGAGAGAGAGAGAGAGAGAGAGAGAGAGAGAGAGAGAGAGAGAGAGAGAGAGAGAGAGAGAGAGAGAGAGAAGATAAAAAAGAGGAACTGTTATTTTCTCCAACCATCGCTGTTTCCTCTTCCATCTGCTCTGAAAAAGACACAAACAAGCACACACAGGCATGGATAAAGCTGTTATGTGTGTGTGTGTGTGTGTGTGTGTGTGTGTGTGTGTGTGTGTGTGTGTGTGTGTGTGTGTGTGTGTGTGTGTGTGTGTGTGTGTATGTGTGTGACTTTATTTCCATGTCCTTGTGCCCCTCGACCCAGCAGTCTATCCAAAACCATCAATTACTCAGAGGATAACGAGACTCACTAATGAACACACACTGCAACACACACACACACACACACACACACACACACACACACACACACACACACACACACACACACACACACACACACACACACACACACAGCAGCAACAGCACCTGTGAGGAGAAAAGGCAGACAGATGTGTGTGTGTGTGTGTGTGTGTGTGTGTGTGTGTGTGTGTGTGTGTGTGTGTGTGTGTGTGTGACACAGCAGAGAGCTTCACTTTATTTTCCATCCCCTGTCTCCTTCACCTCTCTGTCGCACTGAGAGGAAAATCAGCAGCAAATCGTTCTCACTTGTCACGCACAGGTTTATGAGATCCACAAATAATGCGGCCTTAATGCATATTAATGACTTCTGAAGCGCGATGCGAGCCGAGCGATGTGAGATGCACCTCGTCCTCACACACAGCCCGTCCTCACTCTGTGTCTCTATCTCTGTGTGTGTGTGTGTGTGTGTGTGTGTGTGTGTGTGTGTGTGTGTGTGTGTGTGTGTGTGTGTGTGTGTATGAGGTGAGGATGAGACATGCTCAAAATAATTCGCAGCGCTCTGGGTTGTGAATTTCCTCCCAAACATCTGAGCGGAAATCATTTCTGTGTTTAATTCTGTGTGCTTCAGAAAAGGCTGAAAAAAGGTTTAAATAAAACAAAGAGGTGCAGTGAAAATACTGGAACTCAAGAAAAGTGGAAAAGAAAAGAAAAGAAAAAAGTTAATAAATTATCAATAATTAATAATAATAATAATAATTATAATAATAATTATATATATATATATATATATATATATATATATATATATATATATATATATATATATATATATATATATAAAGTCTACTTTATAAAATAGCAGAAAAAATAAGAGGAAAAAAAATTAAACAGTCTAAATAGTGACTAAATTGTATTAGATAAAAAAAATGTAAATAAAACATATAAAACAAGGGAGTGCAAATAAAATGTATTAGAAAAAAAATCAATTGCATGCATATAAACAATAAATAAATGAATAAATGAATGAATGAATAAATAAATAGATAAATAAATAAATAGATAGATAGACAGATAGATAGATAGATAGAAATAAATAAACAAATAAATAAACAAATAAATAAATAAATGTCCCTCCTTTTTCTGTCATGCTTCTCCTAGAAACCGGAGAACTCAGAGGGACAACACATGATCCATGTGTCTAAAAAAAATAGCCGGATTTGATTTGATTTATTTATTTATTTATCAATCCATCGATTGATTGCAGCACATTAATTTTCTCCCAGTCCACTTACGCAAAGCTGTTATCATTTTATCATTGTGTTTTTTATGAGCTCATACGACTGAATAACTGAACAGTAAGTCATCCTTTACGAAAGGAAAGAAACTGCTGCAGATGTTTAACTACTAATCTATCGAACGCTCGTGAGTCACCCCGAGATCCCGACTCTCTGAACACGTCCGAGTCTCCGTCGTTAGGCGCGTCATGACACGTCATGTTTGACACGACAGACTAGAGTGTCGGATTCACAAATGACTTACTGTTACTCGATTAGAGAATAGAAATGAATTCGAATCACATGACCCAGCATCTCTTCCTCA
>NC_062541.1:3046581-3094081 GCF_022655615.1 Tachysurus fulvidraco | reverse complement strand
GAGGGGGAAGGGATACAACCTGACAGGAGCTTTTCACATTAGCCACGCCCCACAGTGTGTGTGTGTGTGTGTGTGTGTGTGTGTGTGTGTGTGTGTGTGTGTGTGTGTGTGTGTGTGTGTGTGTGTCATATGTGCATACAAATATTCTATAAAAGCCATTTTCATTTAATGACCATTTTAGCCTGTGATTAGCGCTGTTCTGTATCCAGCAGCCCAGTAGTTTCACCTCATCATCGGGCCGTGAATAACAAAAGGTGAACTTTTTTTTGTGTCAGGTTTCATTTTTAAATTAACACTGCTAACACCAGCCTGCTAACTTGAGCAAATCTCACAATTTCTGACAGGAACTTTAGTACATTTTGATTAATCATTGTTACTCCTAATGCTAACCAGCTAACTAACGTGAGCTAATCTGACAGGATTGAATAAAATCTAGTTAAACTCATAAGCTGACAGCATTTGTGAGTGGATTAAAAAAAATATATATATATATATATATATATATATATATATATATATATATATATATATATATATATATATATACACACACACAGAATTGATAAGGTTCATAATTGCTAGCAAAAGCTAACATGACATTTTTACAGTTACCTAATTATATTCACAATGTGTGTGTGTGTGTGTGTGTGTGCCTGTGTTTTTTTTTATATATATATCTGTGTGTGCATAAATGTATGCTTTTTAAAAGATATATTTTCCTTGTATTTCTTTTTCCATCTCTGTGGAATCGCCATTTTTGAAAATTGCCTCCTGGGTGAATAAACTGTTCAATACGCGTCTCCATGTTGTCCTTCAGTCGTGAGAGTTTTGATGTGAATGTTTATGATGTACTGTGCTTTCACTGTGCTAGTACGCGAGCTTTTTCTTGTGGATTGACACATTTTTCAAGCGTGTCAAGGAATATATATATATATATATATATATATATATATATATATATATATATATATATATATATATATATATATAAAATCCAGTCAGATTATGTTAAATTACTTAGATTATATAAATGTTTTAAATAAATCCTGTCAGGTTAGATCATATTAGTTAGTTAGCTAGCGTTAGCAGAGAAAGATTATTGACGCTTAATGCAAATGTGCTAAAGTTCCTCTCAGAAATCATCTAGTGTTAGCAGTGTTGAATTAAAATAAAATCCTCTCAGAAATCCTGTCAGTTTAGTTTAATGAACGTGTGTGTGTGTGTGTGTGTGTGTGTGTGTGTGTGTGTGTGTGTGTGTGTGTGTGTGTGTGTGTGTGTGTGTGTGTGTGTGTTTGGAGCATTTCGCCAATGTGAAAATCTCCCCTCAGTTTCTGGAGCATCGCACTGTTGATGGAGAAAAAGGGTTTAGCGGTGTGAATGCATGTGAGTGCGTGTGCAAGTGAGTGTGTGTGTGTGTGTGTGTGTGTGTGTGTGTGTGTGTGTGTGTGTGTGTGCGAGTGTAAGGCAGAGAGAGAGAAAGAGCAAGAAGAGAAGAAAGTGTCCGTCCGTCCGTCTGAGTGTGTGTCTGAGTGCGAGTGCGTCAGAGTGAGCAAGTGCACTTGTGATCGTGTGCAAGTGTGTTTGAGTGTGTGCATCTGTGTGCGGGCAGGTGTGTGTGTGTGTGCGTGTGTGTGTGTGCGTGTGTGTGTGTGTGTGTGTGTGTGTGTGTGTGTGTGTGTGTGTGGGAGAGGGAGTGTAAGTGAATGGTACTTCCTTAGGTGTTAGGTGGGGTCTGAGTAGGATATGGGAGAGGGGCGTGGGGTGGGGGTGTCGGTGACGGGGAGAGGGGTGGGAATGATGCTGTGTGTGTACGTGTGTGTGCTTGTGTGTGTATGTGTGTGGGTGTTTGTGAGAGTGCATACTGAGTGTACTCACTGTATGGCACACACTCATACTGAATCTCCAGGTACTTGTAAGTTCCCGGACAAGGATCAGGAAACACGTCTGAGCCGGCGACCACCACACACTGCGTACGGTTATTACACCTGAGAGAGAGAGAGAGAGAGAGAGAGAGAGAGAGAGAGAGAGAGAGAGAGAGAGAGAGAGAGAAATAATGAGCAAATATTTCCAATATATATATGATATGATATGATATATATGATATATATATGAAAAATGTGGAATGATTGACAGTTGGTTTCCACCTATGGGAAGCCCCGCCCCTTTCCTTTAACCTCCCATTAAATTCCCTGATAGAAAGATGCAGTGTGACTGTGAATGGGGAAAGTGGATTAATATCTGTGTCAATGTCTCATCAGCTTTAGTTTCCTGTCTACATTAAAACTGTCCATCTTATTTTTAATCCACTGCAAATTGGACAAACCTGAAAAGATTTCTTTGTTGAAAAATCTTTTTATATATATATCAGGTATTTTACTTTGACTGGAGCGGAAAAGCGTGTCTTAATTTGTTAAATCGAATCATTTTGAAGAGGAAATGTTTACTAGAAATGCTACTGTGAGCACAACGCGAAAGATTTTTTAGAATTACGTGCATGTTCGTGTTGGAATGTTGATAAAACTCCGAATTTAAAGAGTGAACAGGTAACTAGTGAACAACGCAAGAGAGGAGAGAAGGGAACTGTAAATTAGGGCAGAAATATAGAGAATACGCTTAAACATTTGGTCTTGCTGTGACATTGACCCTGTTTGGATCAATTCCAAAACCTAATCATACTGTAATCCTGCTGGTTACGCTAATAATTCACACACAAATCCAAGATTCTTATTGAGATCTAATAAGACAGACAGATGCACGGACAGATGGACGGCCGGATGGGCGACCCAAAAGGCATAATAAGATAAAAACGACATCAACCAAAACAAAAAAAAAAATAAAAATAAATACACTGGAGCAGAGATGCCAAGGAATGTGGCAGCCTTACTGAGCGTTTTAGCCAAACGTTGAAAAGCTCAAATAATAAACCTACTTAGTCGTCTCGTGTGCATTGCGGACAGGCGCGAGATATATGGACTCGCTCTCGAGACATAAAAGGACAGAATCGAGGCGCACTTGATGAGTCTGTGCCTATCGTCCCATGCGCATTCCTTCGCTAGGAGTCAGCTGTCTGTTTATCAATCGGACACTTGTTCTGGGGTCTGCCAACAGCCTTTGGGGGAAGGCGTCCGTGCCAAAAGACTCGGACCACCTGGCTCATGGAAACCCAGCCAAAAGATACGAGCAGCACACCTTCACACAGACTGTATACTAGGCTTTCTTTCTGAATGGCCCAGGTTTTTTGTGTGGGTAAAGGACAAAAAAGCACTTAACATCCTCATTCCACTCCACCACAACGCTAAGACAAAAGGCAAGGCAATAACGTTGTAAACTGAATTGTTAGGAAGGATAACACAGAGCTAGGCCTTTCACACGAGTGGATTAACACGGGTTGTAATGAATATGTAATAAATATAAAATTTGTGGCCGTTACATCTTAAAATATTAAACACAGGATAGAGTCAATGCAAGTAGAATTCATTTACAGAAACTGAACATGGGGAGGGCACGGTGGCTTAGTGGTTAGCACGTTCGCCTCACACCTCCAGGGTCGGGGTTCGATTCCCGCCTCCGCCTTGTGTGTGTGGAGTTTGCATGTTCTCCCCGTGCCTCGGGGGTTACCTCCGGGTACTCCGGTTTCCTCCCCCGGTCCAAAGACATGCATGGTAGGTTGATTGGCATCTCTGGAAATTTGTCCATAGTGTGTGAGTGAATGTGCCCTGTGATGAGTTGGCACTCCGTCCAGGGTGTATCCTGCCTCGATGCCCGATGACGCCTGAGATAGGCACAGGCTCCCCGTGACCCGAGAAGTTCGGATAAGCGGTAGAAAATGAATGGATGAATGAACGAACATCAGGATCATACGTTCATAGAATGGCTGTTAAATCAACGCAAATGAATATGAACAAAACAGCGGGTGTTAACAATTAGCAACAACAAAACCTGTCATTAAGTACAGAAACAATTCTCTCCTCCACCGTGTTGAAACTTTAGGATGCCTTCCATATCAAAAATCCAGCTACCAAATCATCTTCAAGTTTCCCAGTGATCCCAGTAAATCCCCTTAAATGCAAATTAGTACTTGTTATTTAGTACCTGACAAATTCAGGCCTCTGTGTAGTAAATTCACCATAACCTACTTCACTAAACTGAAGAGTACCTCAAGAAATTCTATCCCTCTGACGGTGTTCACAACTTTTGATTACAAAACAATGGCTACCCCCCACAGCCAAGTCCCAACAGATGTGTCAGACATCTGTGAGATTGAAAACAGCTTAGACGCTTCCGGCACTGAGCGTACCCTACTAAAGTTTCAGGAGAAATGAGTATTTATTGCGTCCCATTCCACTAGACTTACTTAAAGTATACTGGCAGGGTCCAGTCAACCGGGAGGTCTGTGATGCCCCTCGGGCTCTGACTCACTTCCTGTACAAGTATAGGATAGCTGATTGAAGCTGTTGACCAGACCGAAAGAAAATCACCAACGATCTCTGTACTTCTTGCCACAGTTATGTAGGTGTTTGTAACACAATGAATAGATCCCTGAGGTTAGAGGAAACCAAGTTAACCAAAACTTCTCAACTCTGACAATGATATGCTCCTGATGATTTTGTTTTAAAAAATATTGATCCAAAAAGAAAGCCAATATCTGCTAGCAAGTGGAGCAAGAGAATAGATCCCCTAAGAGTTCTCCTGAGGTCTGGAAATTATGAGTTTGATTCTTGATAATGCCACAGATGCCATAGCAATTTTGTGGGCTAAAGCCCTATTCGGACGGGATTAGTTTTACGTGGGGACGTGGAGTAATGCAATTTCACCTCAGGATGTCTGTAATATTAATTGGCCAATTCGCACGGGACAAGACATCTCAGTAAAACTAGCAGAACTCGCTTTATGCACCACAGTAACCTCCTTGTCGTCATGTGCGTGTGACGTTGCTTCCTGTTATTTTACCGTACATATTTACAGCGGGTCTATTCGGACGGGATCAGTATTACCTGAGGTAATTTTTCCGGACCTTTTTACAGAAAGTAAAAGTCATCGGAATCTTTACTGACATTGTCCGTAATGATTACCGAGATGGCGCATTTGGATGGGACTAAAATCACAGAGAAGCTCTGGTAATAATTACTTTACCCCCACGTCCCCACGTAGAACTAATCCCGTCCGAATAGGGCTTAAGAGAACGATATTGGCTTCTTACTGGGGAGGGCAAATCATCTCTGCATGTCCCTTACCACATCACCAGCCAGTCATGGGTTATCCTTCATTCTACATTAGTAAGAACATTCAGGGAAGAAGAAAGGAAGAGACCCATCACTTCTGATCCTATGTGATCCCAAAACAAATTCCCTGGTGATTGTGGAAATGTCACTTGTCCCCAGTCCTGCTTTTTTGTCCCAGTTACTTTCCTATGATGTCTTGTTAAGGGCCTCATAAAAAAAACTTTAAGTTCTGACTGCTGAATCATTACAGACACATTGGCTTCTTATGAAAGAAAAACAAACAAAGATCTTTCTAGAATGTTTATTTGTCCATCTTCAGTAAGCACTATATCATGGCCATATCCTGAAGCCTATCCTGGGATCACTGGGTAGGAAGTAAGAATAAGCCCTGGATGAGAAATCAGTCTATTGCATTGCAGCAGAAAATAAGCGGTCGCATTAAGGGGTCACCTAGGGTAGGTAGCATGGGCAAGATTTTAAAATGAGGTAGAAAACTTGGAGGAAACTAACACAGGTGCATTGAGTACAAGTGACACAGACATTAGCCTGAGCTCAGATTAGCACCTGGTCCTTGGAGCTTTAAGCCGTCCCTCTTTACATCCGCATTTATCAATCCTGGTCATGTCCCACTTCCGTGGACATTTTGGTGGCTTTGCTCCACTACCACACCTACTTCAGACGTGTTAATTAGCCGGTTATTTACCTCAGGTGAGTTAGGAGGAGGAAACCGTCAAACGTATGAGAACTGTACAGTCGACGTGATAAGAGTTTTTTTTGCCTGACATCTATTGAAACCCGAAATCGCGTAGCTCAACCCACCTCCTACCCCGAGCATACAGTACACAAGATACCACTAGAATGCAACTTTACAAGATACGGCATCTGACTTTAAATAGAAACGTATCTGATACCAGTACAAGTTTTGATTACATTACAAAGATACTTGTGGTTAAAATGATTAAATGTCTTCACTTGGTCAAAGGAAATCAAACCAAGAGTCATACTGGGGACCTTACAGGAAACCAGTATATCACATACAGGAACACGCTGACGGTTATTGATTTCTCAGGAATACTGTAAGACTGGTTCTTTTGTCCTTTCCGTGGCAAATAACTGAACAGAATTCTTAAAAAATATGAGTAAAACGTTTTGATATAATTACATTCACTGGATTAAACCCAAACAAGCTGTTAAAAGAGCACATTAGTAGTTTCAACAATAAGTAACCTTGTAAAAAAAAAATCACCTTCGGTACAATTCCAAAACTCCCTCTGAAAGTTAGAAAAGTAAGTTATTTACTGATCTGGTGTTCAAAAAGGAAGTAGCGACAGAGGACTTCCTTAGTAGTATGACCTTCAGTGAAACACAGTAGTGTTCTGTGCCCATCCCTGGGACAACACACTGACAGCCTCCCTCAAGACACCATTTACTGCAATATCCTTCCATCCATTCATTTTCTCTACCGTTTGTCCTACTCATGGTCACAGGAAGCCTTGAATCTATCCCTGGAGACTTCGGGTACAAGGCAGAGGACACCGTGAATGAGGTGCCAAGCCATCACAGGGCACAACCACACACTACAAACAATTTAGAAATGCCTACAAGGCTGACAGACTGTGGAGGAAACTGGAGAACCCAGAGGAATCCCCTGAAACACAGGGACAGGCGAACTACACACAACCAGGGTGGGGATTGGAAAGGAACCCCTAACCCTAGCAGATGTGAGGCAGAAGTTTTAATCACTAAGCCACCCCTTCACAAACACACACACACACACTCTCTCTCTCTCTCTCTCTCTCTCTCTCTCTCTCTCTCTCACTCACTCACTCACTCATTTTCTACCGCTTATCCAAGCTACCTCGGGTCACAGGGAGCCTGTGCCTATCCCAGGCGTCATCGGGCATCGAGGCAGGATACACCCTGGACGGAGTGCCAACCCATTGCAGGGTGCACACACACACCCACACGCACACACGCACACACGCGCACACGCACACGCACACACACACACACACACACACACACACACACACACACATACACACACACTATGACCAATCAACCTACCATGCATGTCTTTGGACCGGGGGAGGAAACCGGAGTACCCGGAGGAAACCCCCGAGGCACGAGGAGAACATGCAAACTCCACACACAAGGCGGAGGCGGGAATCGAACCCCGACGTGTGAGGCGAACATGCTACCCACTAAGCCACCATGCCCCCCCCACCACACTCTTCTAATATATTTTAAAAGAGAAACATCCTTCTCAAGAGCTACATTTAGTGCATTTATAAAATAAACTCTCACTCTTTTGATGTGGCTGTGACTAATACTGAGACGACCCTTCATTATCTCTTCTGTATGAAGAAAAGCGTGTCGTCTTGCAAGAGAAAATTAAATTGCCACTCTTGCACTCGAATTTGTACGGAGACCGAGTACACGCTGTCCTTCCCACCATATGGCCCTCTCAACTTCATTAACAACGACACCGTGTGCTTCTCGAAGAGAAACAATATTCATTCCTTTTCCTGTGGACGGCTAAAGCACATTCACCGTGAACATTAACGTTAAAAGATTCTATGCTCGGTACCAGGACCAAATGTGCTGTTTAGTCATTACAACATAATCAGGATATGGTGATGTTTTCTGTAAGGAGATTATTATTGAATGTTTATGAGTTTGCTAACAGTCAGTAAAAAATGACAAGCTGTATTTTTCCCCTGAAATTGTCAATATTAAGACGAAAAGAAAAGAAAAAAAAAAGTGACTGTTTATAACATACTGTACTGGAGGCGAGGGCAGATCCAAGCCGAGGAAATTTATTGTGAAAAGCATAATTGGAACAAACCAGCATCAAGACCATGAAAACAATAACCATAAACTTGAGCAGTGGAAACAAGGCAAGAACAATCAGACTACAAGTGAGTTTGTGGCACAGAAATAAAACAACACACACACACACACACACACACACACACACACACACACACACACACACACACACACACACACACACACACACACACACACTCAATTTTGCTAAACCTAGTGGCATCAGATTATGTCCATTTGATATCATTTGCAATCAACTGGGAAAGATTTAGTCACTGACGCATACACTGACACAGGCACAGATCCTGATACGTCAGACACAAACAAACACAATACAGACACTTGGACAGCAGACACAGACAATGACACAGACATTAAAACACTTACACAATACAGACACTTGCACAGCAGACACAGACAATGACACAGACATTAAAACACTTACACAGCTGACACAGAAACTGATACAGCAGACAGACACTGGCACAGACACAGCAGACACTTTCACAGTCGCTGACACAGATACTTGTGGACATAGTCACTGACACTGACACAGCAAACATAGACACTTTTACAGACACTGACAGACACAGCAGACACTGATATCAACACAGACACAGGCAAAGGGGACACAGACTCTCTCACAAACACTGACACCGACAACAGACACAGGCAGCTGACATAGGCACAGCAAACTGACACACACAGTTACTGACAGACACTGACATAGCAGACATAAACACTCTTACAGACACTGACAGAGACACAGCAGACACTGATACCAACACAGTCACAAGCAAAGGGGGCACAGACACTGACACAGGCACAGCAGACATAGACACTCTCACAAACACTGACACAGAAAACAGACACAGGCAGCCGACATAGGCACAGCAAACTCTGAAACACACAATTACTGACAGACACAGCAGACATAGAGGCTCTCAGAGATACTGACATACAAAGCCAGCCCAGTCAGCAGAAACAACAGACACAGGTTCTGGCACAGCAGACACATAAACACACTCAGAGACACTGGCACAGACACAGTCAACACAGACACTGGCACAGCATACAATAATACAGACGCAGACAGCAGACAAACACTCTCAGAGACACTGACACCGGCACAGTCGACACAGACATTGGCACAGCACACAATAAGACAGACGCAGACAGCAGACATAAACACTCACAGAGACACTGGCACAGCAGACAATAATACAGACAGCAGACAAACACTCTCAGAGACACTGACACCGACACAGTCGACACAGACCCTTGCACGGCAGACAATAATACAGACGCAGACAGCAGACAAACACTCTCTGAGACACTGACACCGACACAGTCGACACAGACCCTTGCACGGCAGACAATAATACAGACGCAGACAGCAGACAAACACTCTCTGAGACACTGACACAGACACAGTCGACACAGACCCTTGCACAGCAGACAATAATACAGACACAGACAGCAGACATTGGCACAGCAGACACTGACATACACACAGACAGCAGCCACAGACACAGCAGACATAAACAATGGCACAGACACTGACACAAGCACATCAGACACAGCCATGCTATTGCTACTGCTAAGTTCCTCCAAATCCAAAAGAACATTCTTAACGATGGAAGCTCGCAAGTTGCAGAAATCACTTCAGATTAATCATTACCCCAATCAAAAAGTGTAGGCTTGTGTTCTGACGCATCATTAGATCCAAACAGCTGCATCCCTGAGGTTGTTATTTTGGGGAAAAGGACAAACTGCAGCCGAAACCAAACAAAAATATCATCTCTATCAATGTCAGTTAGACTTGACACTTTCACGCGAGCCTCTGGGGCTCTTATTCACACGGGAAGGTGAAAGTGATGTTTCCATTATCAACCTGTTCTCCAACCACAGCATCATCATCCTCCTCATCATCACTCCTTAAACCACAACAAGAGAAACAAGTCACCGAAATCAAGAGACTGTACAACCAAGCGACAACCAAGAGACATAGAGACAGACAAAGACAGAAAGAAAGGCACAGGGAAAGACAAAAAAGATTGCATAGAAAACAGAAGAAGAGAGTGAGAGAGAAAGAGAGAGAGAACAAAAGAATGACAGAAAGAAAGAGAGACTGTGAGAGAACGCGAGACAGCAAGAGATGGAGAGAAACAGTGAAAGAATTAGACAATAAGATGAAGACAGTGAGAAGAAGAGAGAGAGAGAGAGAGAGAGAGAGAGAGAGAGAGAGAGAGAGAGAGAGAGAGAGAGAGAGATAGAAAAGAGACAACAAGAGAAAAAGAGACTACAACAGACAGAGTTTTGGTCCAAGCCAGATCTTTGTGGTAAAGCAGTCTCTGAGCTGCTTGTAATCTGAAGGCTCGGATGCGGCTCTTAATGTCCGCTAAGCCTTGACCCCCCTTCTTCAATTGGCAGAGACCGCATCGAGGCCCAGATCCTGTGCTGTCTACTCCAAATGAAGTCCACGATTGTTTTCTATATTTAGCTCATGAGCCCATCAGGTGGTTCCATGACTATCACTTTGAGGCAGCCAGGTTGTTCACCACCAGAACTCTGTGTGTTAATAGCCATTTCCGTTTAGACAATCGGGCTAACACCTTTTTCTAACAAGCCCTCCCAATTTTTGGCTTGAAATTGTTCATTCCCTAAAAAACACCAGCACCACTTTCAATCCCTCCCTTCTCCATCTCAGGCCACTGGGATGCTTTAGGGGGCCAGTTTCATTCAATTGCCCAATGATAATCCCTTATGTCTTTGGCTGGGGAGGCTTTTTCATACTGTTCCATGCATTTTATTTCCAATTGTAGCATCATTCTGCACCGAAATACATATCGTTACCTCATCAGCATATGCTGAAAGGTATACTCTAGTGAAAGTGTCGTGACATACGGCGAAGTACGGTGACCTATACTCAGAATTTGTTCTCTGCGTTTAACCCATCTAAAGTGCACATACACAGCAGTGAACACACACACTATGAACACACACCTGGAGCATTGGGCAAGCCGGGGAGCAGTTGGGGGGGTTCGGTGCCTTGCTCAAGGGCACCTCGGTCGTGACCGGCCCGAGACTCGGACCCACAACCTTAGGGTTAGGAGTCAGACTCTCTAACCATTAGACCACGACTTCCCCCATGACTTCCCCCACTTTAGCCTTGTGTCTAGCATCTTGCATTATGACTCCATGAAGATGTCCTAAATTTGCACAGAAGAGGTTTTAAAGCAGGTTCTCCCTGCCTGATCCCTCTTGAGACCTGTATAAGAACATTTAGACCTCCACCAACTTTGACCATTACTGATATACTATTATACAGCCAAACCTTTCCAATACATTACAGAGAAAGCTATGGTCTACCCTGTCAAACATTTTCTCTTGGTCTAATGAGAGAACACTCAAGCTAGAATCATTTATACGACTAAAATCTGTGACATCGCGTATTAAAAAAAGACTGTTCGTAATTGACCTTTTTGGAATGCAATATGTTTGGTCTTTCTGAATAAGTGAAGCTAAATGATCTTTCAATCTGTTTGCCAGGCATTTCGATAGAATCTTATAGTCCACACAGAGCAGAGAGACTGGCCTCCAGTTTTTCAACAGTCCCAGATTGCCTTTTTTGGCAGCAGGGAAAGAATTGCGGAATCGCCGACAGCTGATTGGAAGAGTCCTGTTCTTTACACATTCTGCTAAAACGTCATGGTAGTCCTTTCCTACAGTTCCCTAAAAGGGTTTATAAAACTCTGCAGGTAGCCTGTCTATGCCAGGTGACCGTCCAGTAGCTAGCTGTTCCATTGGTGATGTCGCCATCTAGTGCCACTTTTTGCTCAAGTCCCCGTCGCTGTAGATTCTGAAGCAGTTCTGCTGTGCTTTTTGGGATCACATTGTTCAGCACTGTATAATTGTCTGGACTTTTGGCCATGTTTTTGTGATGTTGCCGATGGCAGCGCGGAATCATCGTCATCGTCCCTTCAGTGTTATTGTATAATCGTGTAAAGTCTTCATTTCATCGTTCTTTGTCTTGTTTAGTTTTCGTCTGCCTTTCTGTTTCATGTACAGTATATTATTTATTAAACCCCATTCTTCTGAAGCTATCCTGCGTACGTGTCTGTCTCCTTCCTTCCCGCCTGAGACAATAATTCGGTAAAGAAATCTACTGCTATTTCCTTCGTTTCTTTTACATCTGACAGAAATGATGCATCTGCTGTTGGGGAACAGTCCTTTCTTCCAGGAAAAAGAAGAATGCTCTAGTGGCATCCATGTCTTTAATTGAGCAAGATCTTTTTAAAGCTCCTTTTTCCTGCTTCATCAATACAGATTCAAGTTCTTTGTTTTCTTCATTCTTTCTAGTTTTCTTCATTCTTTTTGTGTTATACTGTACGAGGTGTGAGGTGAGGTGAGGTGAGGTGAGGTGAGGTGAGGTGAGGTGAGGTGAGGTGAGGTGAGGTGAGGTGAGGTGAGGTGAGGTGAGGTGAGGTGAGGTGAGGTGAGGCGAGGCGTTTTAGGGGCAGTGGTGGCTTAACTGGTTAAGGCTCTGGGTTGTTGATCGGAGGATCGGGGTTCAAGGCCCAGTGCAGCCAAGCTGCCACTGCTGGGCCCTTGAGCAAGGCCCCTCAACCATCACTGCTCCTGGGGTGCTGTATCATATCTGCCCCTGCACTCTGACCCCAACCTCCTCAGTTGGGGTATGTGGAAAAAAAGAATACCACTCTGCTATAATGTATATGTGCCGATAATAAAGGCTAAAAAAGACTTTGCCTACATCCCACCACTGGCTAAGACCTCCAAAATCGTTGTTTTAAACATCTTAAACCTTTGTTTCACGTTATATACAATGGTGACCATGTGATGGTCTGAAAAACCACGACATAATGGAAACATTCATTATTCTACTGGTCCATTGATATATATTTGCTTACATATCATCGATTTAATCTGGCCCCACTTTCCATTTTCAAGCTTCATGAAACCTTCTACTTTTTACGGACCTTTATTTGCAGCACAGACATTTATTAAAACAAAATCCTACCTTTCTTAATTTCTTTTATATTATATAATATTTCTATTCAGACTTTTTAAAAATAATAAAGCTTCACCTGCACAGGTATTTGTTCTGTTACCATACAACATTTATCCTTCCCACCACTTTCCCCACGCCATCTCCTTCTCTCCGTCTCTATGTGTTTCTTGTAAAAGCGAAACATTCTAACATTTTAGTTAATTTTAAAAATCTCTAGCTCAATTTACATTAAGACAGCACTCCATAGAGAAAAGAAAGGAGTAATGAACAAAGACGAGAAGAGAAACTACAGAAAAAAGAAAGCCACCCAGTGTAATTTATTCATTTCTTTGTAACTGGTGTTTTATTACGTCGCAATTTCGTTAACATCTTTCTTTGAACGTTTTTTTTTACTCAAAGCCTCATAACTTGGCGTACGTTGAAGCACGATTACTGATGCCATGAACTTTTCTACAGTCTCTTACTGTACCTCTATAGTCTTACCTAATGTTACATCTAGAAATTCATTACTCTCCTGCAATGTGCACAAATCATCCATTAAACAATCAGATTCAGAAATTTCTGAAAAAGCCATCGTTGTCGTCATCGTCGTCGTTAACGTCTCCGTCGTTACAGGCTTCAGAACAATCTACAGTTGACTTTGTTTGTTCTATATCGACCTGTTCTACATCATTTTCGGTTGCTGGCATTTCTATTCACCTTTAATTCCTATAGTCTTTTCACCAGCATTAACATTGTCCTCAGTTACCATTTCTTTAATTATTGTACCTTCATCATTCATAAGTCACATTCACCAGTGTTCTTCTCTAAGGGGCTTTTTACATATTTACATTTACGGCATTTGGCAGACGCCCTTATCCAGAGCGACGTACTGTACATAAGTGCTTAAATCTCTAACACTGAATACATTAATGCTGGTTCACTAGGTTACATACTTAAGGTACCATGAGTTTAAAACATTTGTTCAAAGTTCCAATGAAAAAGTGACAAAGGTTGTAAGATAAGGAAAGAAGTGCTAGTTGAAGTGTTTCCTGAATAAGTAGGTCTTCAACCGCCGCTTGAAAATAGCCAGTGACTCGGCTGTCCGGACCTCTAGGGGAAGTTCATTCCACCACCTTGGTGCCAGAACAGAGAAGAGTCTTGCAGTATACTTGCCTCTTACCCTGAGAGATGGTGGAACCAGTCGAGCAGTGCTGGTAGATCGGAGGTTGCGGGGTGCAGTGTGAGGAATGATGAGGGCTTTAAGGTAAGAGGGAGATGGTCTGTTTTTGGCTTTGTAGGCCAGCATCAGTGTTTTGAATCGGATGCGTGCAGCTACCGGAAGCCAAAGGAGGGATCGCAGCAGCGGTTGGGTATGGAGAACTTAGGCAGGTTGAAAACAAGCCGGGCAGCTGCATTTTGGATCATTTGCAGAGGACGGATTGCGTTCATAGGTAGACCTGCCAGCAGTGCATTGCAGTAATCCAGTCTAGAAATGACAAGAGACTGAACAAGTACCTGAGCAGCCTGTGTGGACAAAAATGTCCGAATCCTTCTAATGTTGTACAGAAGAAACCGACATGAGCGAGTCACATTAGCAACATTAGAGGAAAAGGACAGTCGGTTGTCCATGGTTACCCCAAGGTTGCGAGCTGTGGCTGAAGGGGAGATCAAATCATTGTGCAAGGATATAGCAAGATACACCTGGTCACTTCCTGTGTTTTCTGTGATCCGATAGCTATCCGACGGTAAAAAGACCAGGTCTAAATGCCCTCCGAAACGTTTTGGAGACAGATATAAACCCGATGGTACAAACCCCTTCAGGAGGTGGTCTGGGACGCGTTTCAAATGTAACTGGACAGGTGTAAATGAATGTGGTTGTTCAAGCCACATACGTCAGCGCTAAACTCCTCCCAAACGGAAGTACGGCACTCGCAGGTGACTCGCGAGTCGTGCATCGTGCCAGAAACAAATAACATGGACGACACGCAGGGTTGGTTTTTTGTAGCATAAACGTCGTAACGAGTTTTTTCGTCTTCTTTTTGATTGCATTCTAAAAACCGCATACAACAAAACGTGTTCCATTTCAATTACCCCGGAAACTAAATAAAATATATTAGCATTTTGGGCGGGAGTAGAAAGATGGGATCGATATCTGATTCGCGAGACGCGTTTATGTGGCCTGATGTAAATGGGACAGTTTTAACAAATCAGATAGCTATCGGATCAGAGACAACACATGACCACGTGACCGGGTGTAAAAAGTCCCTGTGTGACACTATCCTTCACCTGTGATAGATGGATTGATCTCAGGAGCTGTACTTGAGCTGGGTTCATTACTGCCCATAGCTCCACTGGTACGGGCTTTGTGTTGGCAAGCGGCCAACTCATGCTACCTGTACTGGCATAGATCATGTAGGATTTACCTTCATGCCACATATGAAAAGACACATCCAGCTCAGGTTCATTTACAAACATTTGCACCTGTTTAGGGGGGCATGTTGGCTTTACTGGTTAGCACGTTCGCCTCACACCTCCAGGGTTGGGGGTTCGATTCCCACCTCCACCTTGTGTGTGTGGAGTTTGCATGTTCTCCCCGTGCCTCGGGGGTTTCCTCCGGGTACTTCGGTTTCCTCCCCCGGTCCAAAGACATGCATGGTAGGTTGATTGGCATCTCTGGAAAATTGTCCGTAGTGTGTGAGTGTGTGTGTGAGTGAATGAGAGTGTGTGTGCCCTGTGATGGGTTGGCACTCCGTCCAGGGTGTATCCTGCCTCGATGCCCGATGCTGCCTGAGACAGGCACAGGCTCCCCTAATGGGATCATTTTAATTACCAAACTCGTAAAAGGTTTTCTTCTTTTACGGGAACCACCACAGCTTTATTCATCCTGGACGCTGGACATATATTCTCGTACCCAATGTGCTCTCCTACCGCTACCAGTACATCCTCCACCATCATGGCGACAGGTGTGTACCTGAACCTGGCGTGAGAGGGCGGAGACACCCTCCTGTGGATGGGACGCCATCCTGACCGCCAACAATGCTACGCTCTTTCCAGCTACTATTTACTCACTTAACGAGTAATGTTTTTTAACTGAAAAAAAGAAGAGATAGACAAAAAGAAAACAGCAGGTTTCCCAAACTGTCGCCATCTCACCGTCTTCACCTTCACACACCCACACACTCCCAGCATACACAGAGAAAGAAAGAGAGAGAGATTGTGAGAGAAAGACAGTAAAAGAGAGGCAGTGATAGAAAGAGAGACAAAAACAGAGACAATGAGCGAGATGGAAAGAATGACCATGAGCGACAGTGATAAAAAGAGAGACAATAGGAGAAAGAGAAAGTAAGAAAGAGTTCATGACTGAACACTGAAAAGAGTTTCTGTTTCATGAACGTGAGGAAATCGGAAACACGTGCTGAAGATAAAAAAATATGAACATCAAAGGATAAAATCTCTCCGTCTCCCTGCTGATTGGACGTCTTTTCTTTTCACACTTTTTTCTATCTTTCCACAAATTGTGAAGCCAGAGATAAACTGTCTTACACACTCTCTCCATCGTACTGTGTGCGTGTGTGTGTGTGTGTGTGTGTGTGTGTGTGCGTGTGTGCAGTGAAATAAGTGTTGTTATGTGTCTATGTGCTTTAGTGGCGGAGTCATTTTTAACGTTCACGCCAATAAAAGCTGCTGAATTAGAAGTGAATTGATAAAGAGAGACAGAGAGAGAGAGAGAGAGAGAGAGAGAGAGAATGAGAAAAAGAGAGAGTTATGTAGTTAATAATGTGTACATGAGGACAGAATGGAGAGGATCGTCCCTCTGGGCTGGAGCAGAGAGATGGAATAATTTCCCACTAGACGTGATCACGTGACTGCGACATTAGGAAGAAAACAGACAGGCGTGTGTGTGTACGGCAGCTGACGAGCACACAGCAACGCAGCGTGATGAACGGCGCCTCACAGCAGTTTATCAATATTACATGCACACGCACCATTTAAATATATTCACACACACACACACACACACACACACACACACACACACACACACACACACACACACACACACACAACCATCTGTATTTCTCTCAGTGAAGCTGTGATGCTTTCTATCTGCTCTTCATCTTCCTAATCCTCTCTTTTTATTCGCCTGTATCTGTCTGTCTGTCTGTCTGTCTGTCTGTCTGTCTGTCTGTCTGTCTGTCTGTCTGTCTGTCTGTCTGTCTGTCTGTCTGTCTGTCTTTATCTCTCTCCCTCATTCTCTCTGTCCTTCTTTGTACCTTTCTAGAATTGTCTGTAATTCTCTGTCTGTCTGTCTGTCTGTCTGTCTGTCTGTCTGTCTGTCTGTCTCTCTCTCTCTCTCTCTCTCTCTCTCTCTCTCTCTCTCTCTCTCTCTCTCTCTCTTGCTCTTTTTCTCTCGCTAAATTAAAATTTGACCTGTGCTCTTTTCTAGCCATCCTCACATCGGTGTACTCTAAATCTCTCTCTCTCTCTCTCTCTCTCTCTCTCTCTCTCTCTCTCTCTCTCTCTCTCTTTCTTTCTCTCTCTCTCTCTCTCTCTCTCTCTCTCTCTCTCTCTCTCTCTCTCTCTCTCTCTCTCTCTCTGTTGCTCTCTCTATGAGTATAACAGCGCTGCTAGCTTCCTTTAAATTCTGTTTTTAGTTTTTAATTACCCTCAAGATAAATCCTCTCATTATTTTCTCTCTCACACACACACACACACACACACACACACACACACACACACACACACACACACACACACACACACACACACACACACAGATGACTCGTTTACTTTTCATATTTGTCTTTAAGCCGTTTAAGATGTGACCCAGGATGACTGTAGAGTTTGTCTGACTCCTGAATCCTCAGCAGCTTTAACTCCACGGAGTAAAAACAGTGCTGAGTATAAACAGACCCGACCTCATGCGAGATTCAATCTGAATACCTGCTGAAAGCATTGAAGTGGAATTCAGCCCTCACTTCATCTCTACTTGAAGGGAGCGATGCGTCTGTACACTCTGCTTAAACACTTCGGCTTCCGAAACTTCGACTTTCACGCTAATGTCTCCATCCCCGTCGCTAATAACTAAGCCAAGCCTTCGACTAAACAGTGCTGTGTAGCTGCAAAGCAAGCTGGGACTTTTGAGCACACTGTCCCTGGGGACACAAGGTACAAGGTAGGGGACAACCTGGACAAGGTGGCAACTCATTGCAGGACTCACAAACACAAACACACACTCACACAAACACACTACAAAAAAATATAGTGACGTTAATCAGCCTTTAGCACATGGGCAGAACCTACAAACTCCACACACAGGGTGGTGATGGGAACCGGACCCTAAACCTTAGCCATTAAGCCACAGTGTTCCCTCTTAAGTACCTTAGGTTCTTAATAAATAAATGATTAATAGAAACATTCTTGAAATATACATTGTTTTTGACCTCACAATCTGACACAACATAAGATTTGCCCTCAATAAGGCTAAACTTATAAAGGTTTCTGTTTGAGGCCAAAGATAATTAAAGAGTAACTGTGTTCACATTCATACTGAGACGGTTTCAGTAATAAACCTGCGACCATGCCTGAGAAATATATTACTGATAAAGGAGCTTTGTTTCACTGAGAAAAATACTAACATTCAGCCCATGGGAAATTGTATGTATGTATGTATGTATGTATGTATGTATGTATGTATGTATGTATGTATGTATGTATGTATATATAGATGTATGAATGGATGGATGGATGGACGCTTGTATGTATGTATGAATGGATTAATAGGATAAATGGATTGATGGACAGGTTGATGGGATAGAATTGGATGAGTAGATATATGGATAGATAGATGGATGGATGGGATGAAGAAAATCGATGGATGGATGAATGGATGGGCGGATACAGTAAATGGATGGATGGATGGATGTATAGATGGATGGATGGATAGATGCTTGTATGTATGTATGTATGTATGTATGTATGGATGGATAGGATAGGATAAATTGATGGACAGGTGGCTGGACAGATGGGTGGGATAGAATTGGATGAGTAGATGGATGGATGGATGGATGGATGGATGGATGGAATGATTAAAATCGATGGATGCATGACTGGATGGAAGGATAAATAGATAAATTGATGGGTGGATGGAATGAATAAATAGATGGATGGATATTTTATTAATAAAATATAAATTGAATATTTCCAATGCAATAAAAATACACTTTTTAAAAAAAAATCTTTTTCATTTAGTTTATTAAGTTTCAAACCATTTTCAAGTCTGTGTGCGAGTCTCTGTGTTCTTTAACTGGAACTTGATGGATATTTTCTGTCCTCTTGTACAATGAGAATAGAGAAGATCTATAATTATAACACAGAATAAAACCGTTCTTAATCGTATCTTCAATGTGACTCATAATTCCACTAGCACTTATAAAGCTGAACTCTGAAGGCATTTATATTAAAAATAAAAGTCAATACTAATAATTTAGGCTCCTGCTTTTCTCATGGAGCTATTTTTACGGACAGAGCCAAGGCCATCAAACTTTCCTTATAAGGTATTTAAGCCCCTGAAAGGGAAATAAACATATTGATGTACATGTGCTGTGGAATAAAGGCACTAAACCAGAGGAGGACTTTATTTTTGGCATCGCCACAAAAACTCATGTCCTGTCACATGCGTCATTCTGTGCACTGGTAGTGTTGAAAACGGCACGATTCGGGCGGGAGGAGTGGCTCGGGCGGTGACAGCTTCCACAATATGTTCAAAAGATTCAAAGACACGTCGAGAATAATGTGGTGGATTTAGCTGACGTTATTCACGTCGTTTTGGGACCGAGCCTCATAACAGCGTTTCGCGCTCGCTCGGTTTGCCGAAGCTTTTACCCAGAGTGACTTACAACCGAGGCAGTGTACAAGTGAGCAGTCTAAGGATTTGAAGTTGGACCGAGAGCCTGTCAGAAGCTCGATGATTTAAAGCGTGCTCCAGCACTTCTATGTTCTCGCAGGTCACCTGGATGACGACTGAGAAATCGAGCATGGTGTTAGTTCAGGCAGGCCACGCGGTAAGCTGCATCAGCTGCTAATCAGCTGTCCACAAGGCGCACCAATCCAGCACGACTTCCGTAATTTCCCTCCTTTAAGTCCTCGCCTTCGAGCGCACCTACGCGTCGCCGCTGCTGCGATCCGACACCCTCCTCCGTCCCCGACTCCTCCAGCCAGAACCTGTCGCCAGCGCCGATTAGATTCTTCATGTAAAAAATCGCACCTCGCGCAATTTCGGTTCTGATTCTGAGCTGTAATGGGGGGGGGGGGGGTGTCTATTCATTCCCCAGCGCTGCCTCACCGCCCCGTCCGTGCATGCACACGGACAGGCACGTGGGAAAATTCTCCCAGAACAGAACCATCCCACCAACACTAACTGTATGCTCGCTAACCTTCATTTACGAAGTGGTCCTGACTGAAGTACGATTTATTTTTGGTGGACTGAGATTTATTTCCAGGTCACAATGCTGAATAGTGACGATGCCACAGTTATCGCCTGTCATTCAGAGCCACACTGACCAATTGTGAGCATCTCTGAGCTCATGCACTTATGGACACAGTTAACTCTCTCCTAAGAGAAATATTAATGCATCCACACCAAACAAGGTAGGTACGGTATGAAAGAACCCTGGAGGTGTCTTGGTTAAAGAACTACTTTCTACTGTCTTATTTTGTGTGTCTTTGTTTAAGACAAACACAATCGACTGGTAATACGTCCTGGCTCTCGAAAGGGTTTGATGGTTTGCCCTAAACCAGCATATTCTCCCTCAAACACTCTCGCATACCTCTGTGACATGATCTTGAAGGCATCAGGCAGGTAGCACTGAACGTTCTCCATCTGGAAAGGGTCGGCGTCGCAGATCTTGTCGTCGGTGCGTCCGTAATTGGCCGTCTCGATCATGATGACGTCGCTACCCGGGCAGCGCAGCTCGATGGGGTAACCCTCACATGCCAGCTCCCTCCTCATCAAGCCAAAAGGCATCATGGAACGACTTAACGCTGCAGAGAGGGAAAACGGGACAGAAAAGAGAAGGTAAGAACAAGGTGTCAGAGTGTCTCCAAAACTAAAGTCTCCACCTTTTAAAGAGTTCAGAATGGTTATACAGCTTACAGGTGCTCACATTGCTGATACAAAAAAATCCAAGTAGTCAGAGAATGAAAACAGCTTTTACCACAAAAAACACAATCAAATGTCTGATAGCAACTGCAGGGTAAAAACATTTCTTTCTCAAACCAACACACCAACTAAATCCCTAGTTTAGTGGCTCACAAGAGTCCATAATGTTATCCAAAGTTCACCAAAAGCAAAAGGAACCGCTACCCGAGGATAGACGTGCCTCTTATGCATACTACGCCCTTTTACCTCCGATAAATCTGCATTTCCGCTAGTGGAGTTTTATCCAGAAACAGAGTACTCTCTGTGTTTTGGCGAGGAATCAAAAAACTACAAATGGTCTGGCTGAAGAGTAAATATTGGCACCCCTGTAATTCATCACTAGTGATCGGTTATCTTGTAGCAGTGAGTCAACATGAGTGCAGATC
Source organism: Tachysurus fulvidraco (assembly GCF_022655615.1). Taxonomy (NCBI): domain Eukaryota; kingdom Metazoa; phylum Chordata; class Actinopteri; order Siluriformes; family Bagridae; genus Tachysurus; species Tachysurus fulvidraco. Next base: position 3,072,427 of record NC_062541.1, on the reverse strand, counting down.
ATACACCAAGACAACATGCTGTATGTCGCTGTCCCAAAATGAAGTGCGACCAGTGGTTTCAGTGGTTGCTTTAACTGGTATATTTGCGGGATGCACTTATTTCAGATATCGCATCATCGGGTAGGTGTGGCCTATTTGATAATCTAACCCTAACCTTAACCCTAACCCTAACCGTAGTTTTTGGTTGTTTATTTGTTTTCTAAAATAAATCTACCTGTTTTGTCTTTCATAGTATGCTCAGTTTTTTTTTTTTTGAAAGAGGGCATTTTTCCAAGACTTCCGGAAACACGCCCAATTTACATCGTGGTAACGAAACCCCTGGAATTTTCAGTGAATGCCGGATATTTGCTTTGCCTTCACTTCCTGGTTCTGGTTCTGTCTCCGCTCCTTTTTCTCTGTCTGTTTTAATTTGGTTTCTGATGATGGTTTCACTCCATCCAGGGTGTATCCTGCCTCGGTGCCCGATGACGCCTGAGATAGGCACAGACTCCCGAGAAGTTCGGATAAGCGGTAGAACATGAATGAGTGAATGATTATGGTCTCTGTGTAAGTTTGTAGCTTTGTGAAATCTTGTATGTTACATTTACTAAGTCTGCTTCTTCCTTGTGTTCCACATTTTATGGTTTTGATGTGTTTTATGGATATTTATTTTGTTGGAATATTAAACCAGGCCACTTGGGGCAGATAGATGGGGAGGGTTGCTTCAGGAAGGGCATTCGGTGTAAAATCTGTGCCAAATCATGTATGCGGATCATAAACCACAAGATGGAGATAAATGATCTGCTGTGGCGACCCCTAACAGGAGCAGCCGAAAGAAAGAGAAAGTTTTGGTGAGATGATTACACACACACACACACACACACACACACCCACACACACACACACATTTTCTCTCACCCCATGTTACAGTGTAATGATGCTACACAATCTCTCATACAAGACCTGCTTTGCTGTTTAAAAGCCACTAAGGCAAAAGTGCAAGTTTAATGTCATTTCCTCTTAAATAAAGTTGCCACCTAATTTTCTATTACAAAACTAAGACAGAGGGCTTCACATCTCTGGATAAGCCCTGACCCTGAACAGGATGATGAATGGATTAGAATACAGGGGTCTAGAAACTGTGTCCGTTTTTTTTTTTTTATCAACCCTTCGATCCTGTTGTTGTATTTGAGGCGGGAGAAACGTATACGATACAAAAAAGAGAACGAGGCAGGGATGTGCTACGTTAGCAGAAAACAGACAACAGCGAGGAGATTAGAGGAGAGGAGAGGATAGGAGAGAGGTACAGAAAAAAAAGAGGAAACAGAGTCATCATCGTGCTCTATTCAGGCCATTAGAAGAGCAGCGAAAGGGAAGAAGGGATCTGCAAGCTGTGTGGGAAAAGAGAAACATGTAGATAAAGAGTGAAGAAAAGGACAAAGTAAGAAAGAAAGTAGGATAAAACCAGACTCCAGAACTCGCTGCATCCAGGCCAAAGCAGATGAGAAAGAACACCCAGGAACTATGAGGTTTATACGGAGGCTGAGTCACTGTGTGTGTGTGTGTGTGTGTGTGTGTGTGTGTGTGTGTGATTACCCAGAATGCACTGCAAATCTATAAGCGTAACCAACAAGAGATGGCAGGGAATGAACTAAAACATGGTGTTATCAACTCAACTCCATACAGTCAGAGGTCATGCTCGTGTAGCGACCCTGGCAGAGTTCAGTTGAGCGTGTTGTACAAGCTGCTAATTAACTCATTAGCTAGCATGCTATTCCTACACATGCCACTATTTACACTTCAGCCTTTAGAGAGACTTCTGGAAAAGTGTTTCTGTCAGATTTATTCAATTAAAACGTGAGCTCACTTACTGGCGAGGAATTCGGGAGCGGGATATATTTATGGCGGGACAACGGATCAGTGGGCGGGACTTCCTGAGGGTTAATCCTGAATTAGAGAGTTAAAAATCTTTACGTTTGTGTCGTGAAAGAAGGTCAATAAATTAGTAAATGAAGTATTCTTGATGTTGGTATACTTTACACATGATATTAGCAAACAGCAACTTTGTAAAAGTTTGAGTCCGGAGAGAAGGGAAAAGGGAGGAGGGGGAAAAGGAAAGACAGGAAAGACAATAGAAGGACAAAGTCGTTCGCTGAGTTAGCAGAAGAAAACCTGGGAGATAAAGATAAATATGACAGAGAAAGTTGGAAAAAAGAAGCAGAAGGAGAGATCAAAAGAGCACAATGTAAGTGAGAGAGAAAGAGAGAGAGAGAGAGAGAGTGAAGAAAGAACAAGTGAGACAGAGCGAGACAAAAAGTAAGAGTGCTAGCCGGAGGGAACAGAAGCAGAGAGCCGTGTGCCGTGGAAAGAGGTGCGGCTGGGTTAATCGCCGCGCTCGGCTGAGTGGGCCTGAGAGAGCCGCCGAGTGCTATGCTCCGTCTGCACACAAGAGCTTTCAGAAAGCGTCGGCTTTCAGACACGGCCTCACAAAATGGCCGCTGGCTGGCAGCACCGACTGCTGGACAAAAGAGATGAGAGAGAGTGCGTGTATCTCGGGAACTATCCGTGGTGCTGAATATGTTCAGGCTGTTCATTGTGGTTGGGGTTAGCATACCGTGAACCTGCTGAGCTTTACCACATGCTGAAAGACAGGAGGTCAGGCATGAGAGCTTCACATAAGCATCTGAGCAAAAAGAGGTCCATGGCAAACATACCAACTTGACACTGATATATTTTAGGAACCCTGACGTAGTCGAGTAGAGTTTATAAACGCCAATGTGGTGAGACCTCTGCGCTTCTGAGATTCATCCCTTTAAGAGTTTAAGCACATCATTCAACTACTAAATTCTGAACCTTCTATAACCAGAAGCAGCCGACTGAAGCACAGTACCTGTCTACAATATCACTATAAACAGTTGGACCATGGTTCCTGTACATACTGCCCCTGTAACTAATTGGACTGCATTCCCTGTCCCCAGTGCCCATGTAAACCAACTGGACCAGGGATCCTGTCTCTAATACTTTTGTAAACAACTAGACCACAGTTGTTGATCCCATTGCCCCTGTAACCAATTGGACCACAGTTTGCACAACATCAGTAAACAATTAGTCCACAGTTACTGCTCCCTATGACCCTGTAACCAAATGGACCACAGCTCCAGCTCTCAATGCCTTTGTAACCAATTGGACCACAGTTATCATCCCTGAAGCATCAGTAAACAACTAGTCCACAGTTTGCGCTCCAGATGACCCTGTAACCAAATAGTCCACAGTTTCTGCTCCCAATGCCCTTGTAACCAACTGCACAACAGTTTCCATACTCAAAACATCAGTAAACAACTAGATCACAGCTCCTGTTCCTGATGCCCCTATAACCAACTGGACCACACATTATGTCCCCCATACCTCTGTAACCAACTAGAACACAGTTTCTTTTCCAGATGCCTCTGTATCCAATTGGACAACAGTTCTCATATCCAGCATGGATGTACCCAACTGAAAACAGTTTCTGCCCCAGTGCCCCTGTAACCCATTTAATCCTACTTCCCTACCTGCCAGTGCAACCATTCCAAAGTAAACAAATACACATAAATGCATGAAATCTTTTTAGCCACTATGTGCTACTTCCAATCCTTCATTCGTTCACTCATTTTCTACTGCTTATCCAAACTACCTCGGGTCACGGGGAGCCTCAGGCGTCATCGAGCATCGAGGCAGGATACACCCTGGACGGAGTGCCAACCCATCACAGGGCACACACACTTACTACCAATCAGGTGTAAAAAAAAAAAATGGTCTCATTAAATTGTTTTAGATCTAGTGCTAATAACTACAGGTTAAAATAAAATCAAGGTAAAATTAAACATTTAAGGAGTCAAATTTTATTATGAGGGTCAAGGTCAAGTCCTTCAACTCTGAGAAGCTCAGGATTTTTCAGCTTCCTCCCAACCTTCAAAATGTCAGGTACTCATCTCGCCTCTCCCTCACACACATTCCCATGATTCCCCCAGCTGCCTGCCTCCATGCTACATTAAATCCTCTTCCCCCTGCAAAGCCTCAGCCGGCGGCACAGGAAAATCACTTACCGAGTGCTGGCGGAAGAAGAAAGCCGAGGAGGGAGGGAGCATGTGTGTGACAGAGACCGCATCACACGCCATGCAGAGACGTGCTGCTGCTCAGGACTCGGCGCTGAGCCGTAAGCACGCTACACACTCGTGTCAACACACACATCTACACTGACACAAAAAGTTTTTGTTTTGTTTACAAAATCTTTTCTCCACAACTTCTCCCACATGACTTTTTGTTTTGTTTTGATTTATAGACATGACAGCTGTTGCTCATATCTGCCAACATCCTTCAAGTCAACAACGCAACTCCTCACAACCCCTAAAAATTCGCTCTCACACATCTCATTCAACATTTGGTTCAAACAATGCCACTGTAACCAAGCGGATTTCAATTCCCACCTCCTTGCCTGAACCCGGTTTCTGTCTCTAGTGACACTTCGACTGCTCGGTATGTAACTTTGTGGTTCCTTCCCACTATACAACAGTAACAATAGTTCTTGTTCTCAATATTTTTCTAAATTATGGATCCATTGCTGTAGACTCCAATTCTGCTAAAATCTATTGGACCACATGGGACAATAGCTCCTGATCCCAATTACTTGTAATCACTGCGATTAGAGACTTAGTCCCCAGTGTAACGTCCCTGCGACAAGTCACACCATAGTTATCACCCTCAAGAACCCCAATACCAGAGGAGCACAACAGACAATATTTTGGCCCCTGTTGCCACTTTAACCAATTCCTTTAACTCCAATTCCATTTTAACCAATCAAATCTTACTTCCATCCCCTAGTGCCTACGTAACCAGTTCCATTCCCCTTAATGCTCATGCATAATTGTGAACTAAAGGGCATGTGGTAGCCTAGTGGTTAAGGTGTTGTGCTACCAATCAGAAGGTTGTGAGTTCGATCCCAGGTCCAACCAAGCACAACATTTTACAAGCAGATTACAGATAGACATTTGCAGTAAGTTTAATTGTTTAGACACTTCACCAACAACCGTTTTAACATTTACACACTCACACACACACACACACACACACACACACACACACACACACACACACACACACACACACACACACAATGGGATTAGCAGCACCTGTCAGTGTGCAGCCCTGTTTTCTCAGCTCTCCTATAGAGCGAACAAACAGATCCACACCTCTGGCTAGTGATTAAACTATTAGACTGAGCCCACACAACCTCACTACAGGAGTGCAATCACACACACACACACACACACACACACACACACACACACACACACACACACACACACACACACACACACACACACATATATTTATACATTCAAGCACTGAAAATCACACTTATACGGACTCACACTTGCACAAAGACTTTTCACTGTCTTTGTCTCACTCAGTCTCACACTCTCTCCACACACAGAGTAATAAAAACAACCATCTATGCTATTAACCCATCTCACTGCGATACAGAAAGGCCTGAACACTCACACTGTGCGATGTTAAGCGTGATGGAATCAACCGACATTTTCTACGTTTATTAACATGACTATTTACTTTAAAAGACTTCTCCTCTCAGGACGAGCTATCTAAATAACTCTAGCTAGCTAAAACACAATAAAACCCTCGGGTTGTCTGTTGGGTTTGAAATCGTCTGCGTAACGTATTTTCCGATCGTTGTACCGTACGCCGTCCTGCGACCAGTCGCGTATGTTAAGCACGCGATGGATAGTGTTATCACACTAGTCAAAACAAAAAGGAATTAATATACACACAGTGAGTAAGCAGATGCCTCAGATGACTCAATCTAATCCTATACAAACACAAACAAACACCTCCTGTTCCTAGTTATCTGGCTAGCGGAACAAATTCCTCACTAAGGATCGTTTATCGTTCGTCGGGTTCTCAACATCTACGTAACTGCGACTGATTAGCAAGAAAACGAGAGAAAGCTCTCATTCACGTGTCACACGTGTCATGCTCTCCGTCCCGATCGGTTGCTGTCTCCTGTCTGTCACAATGCAGTAAGACTTCTTTTGTGTCTTACTTTCATATGTATCGTCTTACGATAAGAACAAAATGTTGTGATTTTGTAAATGACAAAAGTGGTTAAGGCTTTGGGTTGCTTGGAGGATCAAGTTTCAAACCTCAGTACTGCCGAATTGCCACTGTTGGGCCCTTGAGAAAGGCCCTTAACCCTTTCTTCTTCAATTCAATTCAATTCAATTCGATTCAAGTTTATTTGTATAGCGCTTTTTACAATAGACATTGTCTCAAAGCAGCTTTACAGAACATAAACATAGAGCAGAAGGTAAACATAATTAATGATAAAGAAAAAACGAATAATAAAAGTAAAAGAATTGACAGAATAAAAAAATTCTAGATTATTATTAGATATAAATAGTTCACAATGTGTATGTATTTATTCCCCTATGAGCAAGTTTGAGGTGACTCAGGCAGCAGTGGCAAGGAAAAACTCCCTTAAATTGGTAAAGGAAGAAACCTTGACTCAATCGTGGTAAAGGAAGAACCGGACTCAAGGGGGAACCCATCCTCATATGGGTGACACTGGGGGTGGGATTATAATATACAGTCATATAAATGTTGTATTGGTGTAAGGATCATGGACTTCTGATCTCCTGAGTACCACAGAGTCTAACTGGAGATGTCTCAGGATTCTTAGAGTCGGCCTCGGCTCAGTGGACGTCCAAAGGCTTCGTCCCACAGAGGACGTTGGGAGCTGGTACAATGTCTGGATGCCTCGGGATGGGTACAAAGAGAGAAAGTGACCCTGTGCTTTGACCCCAACCTCCAAAATTTGTATTTTAATGTTTTAGTGTTTTATGAACCTGTCTTGACATCTCAAAAAAAAACAAAAAAAAAACAATATTACATAATATATATTATAGTACATGTTGTTGAAGAAGAGTTTTGCTATTAATATTAATATTCTATAGAGAGCTGAAACAAGTACATTGTTTATAGCATGTCGAGGCATCTCTAGGGTCTTAAACAAGGGATTAGACCTCTAACGGTTAGGTTTCTACATCTTCACTGAACAGTGTCTCCTGGTCAGGGTCACCAAATACATGTGACTTATCCTGGGAACTCAGGGCATTAGCTGAGAATACACTCTAGACAGGATGTCAGTATATAGCAGCTGAGTCTTACATTGCCTATGAGTCTTAAATCAGAAGCCAGTAATAGATTATTTAGTCAAAAGTATGTGCACTTTTGACTATATAGTGAACTGGAGGATAAAAACAAAGAAAGAAAGAGAAGAAAGACTTACAATAAAAAGGCAGCTACAACCACGTTTTGTGTAGTAACAGCGTTTAGCTCAGGAGTTATTGACTCGGGAAACTCCAACCTGTGAATATGTGGCCAACTTCCTGCTCCTTCAGTTCTCTCCAGCGCTGGAAAGCTGATCCTATATTAACACGTCCTACTTCTTGCCTTATCGTAAGTCTTTCTTCTCTTTCTTTCTTTGTTTTTATCCTCCATGTCGATGTTAAAACCGCTTTCTGCTAATGTCACACATGCGCACTGAACACTCTCTCCGCCACACATTGACAAGCCCCGCCCCTTTCTGCTCAGCAGCTACACGTTTGTTTTGTTTTTGTTTTTTCGTTTGGCGGCCCGACTCGGTTTTCTGAAGCATTTCTCAAATATCGGAGACCGCACCTTTAAGGTGTTGGCTACAACTCAGAAGGGTACCTGCCACTGCTGGGCCCCTGAACGAGGCCCTTAACCCCTCAACTACTCAGCTGTATAAAATGTAAGTCGCTCTGGATAAAGGCCATAAAATGAGTGGAAGAACTTGTGGGTCTGGTATAGAGCCTTAACTCTGGCTGAACACCCCTGGGAATGCTGTTCCTATAGTTCACATACAAATCTTTTGTTTGCACCACTGTGGCCTCATGATACCTGAGCAGCATCACTTAGGGCCTTTTTACACCCGGTCACTTCTCTGATCCGATAGCTATCTGATCTGTTAAAACTGTCCCATTTACATCAGGCCACATAAATGCGTCTCGGCGAATCGGATATCGATCCGATCTTTCTGCTCCCGCCCAAAATGCTAATATATTTTACCTCATTTCCGGGGTAATTGAGACGGAACACACTTTGGTGTATGTAATTAAATATACTTTTGTTTCTATATGTTTTACAAAGCTTTTGTTGGACGCTTTCATCGCTCCAAAGAGCGATAAGTGCCTGCGTCTCGTCCGTGTTATTTGTTTCTGACGCGATGCGCGACTCGCGAGCTACCTGTGAGTGACATACTTTCGTTTGGGAGGAGTATAGCGCTGACGTATGTGGCTTGAACAACCACATGCATTTACACCTGTCCAGTTTCATCTGAAACGCGTCCCAGACCACCTCCTGAAGGGGTTTGTACCATTGGGTTTATATCCGTCTCCAAAACGTTTCGAAGGGCATTTAGACCTGATCTTTTTACCAGATCATGGATCACAGAACACGCAGGAAGTGACCAGGTGTAAAAAGCCCCTTTAATGTTTGTTCCGTGTGTATTTCAGCAAGGTGGATATTGGGATTAGACCCTGAAACCTAATAATGCACTTATACACTATAGTCGAGCCAATGCTGCGATAACCAATAACATTTAAAATGCAGATTATGCCTACACACACCCCTGACCGGTCGTACATATTAAATGTGTTTACAGACCCGTTCCTGCTTACATATGCACACACACACACACACACACACACACACACACACACACACACACACACACACACACACACACCTGCCAGGCCGCACATGCTAAATGTGCTTACTGAAACATTCTTGCTTACACATGCGAACACACACACACACGCACACGTGCGCATACTCGATAGACTCGTCCACCCAAGCCACTGTTATTTCCCCCGAGGCTTCTGCATCCAGCTAGCGAGCGTCTCTGGCTAATCTCTGTCCTCCAGTGTCTTTTTCTTTATCAGACTTCATCTTTATCTGCGTTCTGGGCCCCGCAGGCCTCTGTCGCTTTCTCCTCCATCACCACTGGATTAGCTGAGTGGCGCAAGAAAATTGACAGAAGCTTCACACACACACACACACACACACACACACACACACACACACACACACACACACACACACACGAATACAGATGATATCTTCTGCACAGACGCTCGATAATCCGAACCCAAACCACACCTTTTTTAAGGAAATAGACAAATGTTTTGGCTCTTTTTTTTTCCTAAGTAAAAACCTAAATAAAGTTAAATAGTAAACGATTACATCATGTTCTTACAGGATGCTCCAATTTCCCTGTAAACAACAAAGAACAGAGTCCATGTTTTACAGGTAATCCTATGGGAAGTGTTCGCTTATAAAAAGCTCTATAGCCTGCGCTTTTTTAGTCACAGAGGAGCTTCCAAAGCTCTGAAAGATCCTTTAATAGCAGAAAATAGCGGAGTGACGTCAAATGTTTTTCTTTCTCCTTTCAATTTTTTTTTTTTTAGTGTCTCGAATAAAAAAGGAGGGGCACGGTGGCTTAGTGTTTAGCACGTTCGCCTCACACCTCCAGGGTCGGGGGTTCGATTCCCGCCTCCACCTTGTGTGTGTGTGGAGTTTGCTTGTTCTCCCCGTGCCTCGGGGGTTTCCTCCGGGTACTCCGGTTTCCTCCACCGGTCCAAAGACATGCATGGTAGGTTGATTGGCATCTCTGGAAAATTGTCCGTAGTGTGTGAGTGTGTGAGTGAATGAGAGTGTGTGTGTGCCCTGTGATGGGTTGGCACTCCGTCCAGGGTGTATCCTGCCTCGATGCCCGATGACGCCTGAGATAAGCACAGGCTCTCCGTGACCCGAGGTAGTTCGGATAAGCGGTAGAAAATGAGTGAGTGAGAGAGAGTGAATAAAAAAGTGGCAGTGAACGTGAATAAATATTAAGAGATTACTGATACAAAAGATTACAAAAATATTTCAGATGTAACTAAAAAAAAAGAGCATTTGTGTACGGTATGTTTGAGACGTTCGCTGCTACGTGATGTCCCGCTTTAACCGCCGCTGCACACGGTCAAGTCAAGTCACACGAGCAGCTCAGATTTCTGTGATTTTCTCCCTCCATTGAAAGCTACAGAAAAAAAAAACATCCTCATCACCAGAGCTCCACCAATCTCTGTGTCACCTGCATGGCTGAGAATAATCAACCTGATCTAGACACAGAGTTAGGCTAATCAGTCAGTTAGCTGATCCTGGCTAGCACCAGGCAGGTAACAGGGTTTATTTACTGGCGCCTGTGAGAAAAGTAGCAGGATTTGCTGTATAATAAAAGAAAAGATTATTGTCTGTGTGTGTGTGTGTGTGTGTGTGTGTGTGTGTGTGTGTGTGTGTGTGTGCGTGTGTGCGTGTGCGTGAGTGCGTGAGTGTGTGAATGAAGTGTGGAGGTGAGAGGGGAGGAGGCGAGGGCGTGAGTGTGACTCTGAGGCCGCCGGTGTGAAGGAGGCGAGACGGGCGTCTTCCGTGACGGAAGCTCCATACTAATTAAGAGCAGAGGAGAAGGCTGATTGGATTTGACTCATTATCCAAACGCAGTAATTAAAGCCTGAGGGTGGAGAGAGCAAGGGTCTCAGACACGAACACACACACACGAACATACACACACAAAAAATACATGAGGCAAACGGAGACAGAGACAACGTCGAGGACGCAGGACGCCGGCAGACCATCAGGCCACCGAGCCGCATCCTGCCACACCGCCATTAACATACGCTGATAATGAGTTCATTAAAGGCTGAAATGTCAAACGGGTTCTAATAAGGCTCTGAGGGTTTCGTATCAGTGCTGAAAACAAACAAGCGTGCAGTGAAACGAGCCGCTAATGCTCCATCGCGCTCCCCTCACCGCGGTTATTGATTAGCGGCTTGTTTTCGAGGAGGATTTTCACCTATTTGCAGATGATACGCCGATGATGAGCATGGTTTCGTTTCTCCACCCAGAGAGACGACGTCGTCTCTTTTCTGCCACTCTCTGTGGCAAGCTGAATAATTAATCAGCCGGTGGATTTATAAAAGACAGGAGAAATATCAAATCGATGAATTTGGATGAGTTAAAAAAAAGAAAAAAGAAAAAAAGAAGCATAGATGATCACACAGTCTTGGAAATAAATTGTAAGTCACTCTGGATGAAGGTGTCTGCTAAATGCCAGAAATGTTCACGTAAATGCGTCCAGTAATTAAAGGTGGGGTCTCCGTTGTTTGAGAAACGCTTCAGAAAACTGAGTCGGGCCGCCAAACGGAACGAAAATCAAAACAAACGTGTAGCCGATGAGCAGAAAGGGGCGGGGCTTGTCGATATGCGGCGGAGAGAGTGTTCAGTGCGCATGTGTGACGTTAGCAGAAAGCGGTTTTAACATCGACATGGAGGATAAAAACAAAGAAAGAAAGAGAAGAAAGACTTACGATAAGGACAAGAAGTAGGACGTGTTAATATAGGATCAGCTTTCCAGCGCTGGAGAGAACTGAAGGAGCAGGAAGTTGGCCACATATTCACAGGTTGGAGTTTCCCGAGTCAATAACTCCTGAGCTAAACGCTGTTACTACACAAATAACACCTCTTTTCTATCGTAGTAATGTAGAGAGGCAGCTACAACCACGTTTTGCTTTTCTGTAGCATTTCTCAAATATCGGAGACCCCACCTTTAACAGGCCGAACGAACGAGCGAGTCTGAAAATGAATAAAAATCTATAATACAGACAGAGCAGGTTCTAACAACTTATTTAATTCCATAAAACAATGTACTGGAATGTTATTAAGCTTCACAGTCGTGGGGTCGCTAGATTTAGAAATGATCCTAAATTATGAATGATTTATAATAAATAAATAAATAAATAAACAAAGCAATAAATAAGTGTATTGTGAATCTCCTTCTGTTTCTTTAATTCTATCCGCATACAGAGTCTAGCGGTTTCACACTCGGAATACGTAGCGCTCTTATCTGTATTCCGCTACGCTCCTGACCCGGTGTGCGCTCCGTACTGGATGTGATGCGATTAATTGAACCGCTGATGAAGTACAGAGGAGAAACGGAGCTGGAGCGCTGATGGGAAGACTGATGGAGGGAGTAATGTAGTCGCCACCCCGAATTCAATAACCTTCACCCGGTGCTCCCTCGGGAAATCCCCAGGACTCGATTAGCTTAAGTGAAGTTTGCTGGGTGACCCACCGGAAGGACGATGGGATGGGATCCATGCAGCAGAACTTCACCTACAAATCGTTGAAATCTGGCCCAAACCTTCCATCTAGATGGTTCATGCTAGCCTGATAAACCAGGCCCTACATTAAGATCCCCCCAAAGTCGTGTCTCCTCGTCGAACTAAATAGCTCCATGTTGCAATTAAAATAATAATAATAATAATAAATCGAAGTTTTAATAATGTCTGCATTTTAGATATCAAAAATATTACAAATAATAATTTGTACTATAATATAAATATATTTATAATATAATACAATTTCTAATATAAATTGCTCTATGTTACAATTTAAAAAAATTATAATTTGTACTATAATATAAATATATTTACAATATAATACAATTTATAATATAAATTGCTCTGTTACAATTAAAAAAATAATTTGTACTATAATATAAATATATTTACAATATAATACAATTTATAATATTATATTAGAAATATTATATTATATAATATTGCGCTATGTTGCAATTAAAATATATACCGTATATATCAAGTTTTAAAAATGTCTACAATTTATATATCAAAAATATTACAAATAATAATTATAAAAAAAAATAATATATTATCTAAAAAATATATAATGGCAAAAAAAAGAATAAAATGCAAATTAAAAACATTTTACAATTTACAACGGAAAACAGAATGAAGGTAAATGAAGGTTTAATGAATGTTTATCCCCAATATTATTATATACAACGTTTCAACATCAAATGTGAGTGAGACGGTATTTAATAATGATTTATTATATTTAAAAACAAAAATAATTATATATTATTAAGTAAAGAAAAAAACATATATAATGATATGAAGATACAGTGACATAATTTATTAGAATATCTTAAAGAGAAGCTGAGCTATAGATGATGAGGAGGAGAAGGAGGAAGAGAAGGAAGAAAAGGAGGAAGAGGAGGATTACGAGAAGTGAGACGAGTCTCAAGCCAGACCAAGCAGGTAAAAACCTAAAACTGAAATTCATCCAGAACTGAAAGATAGTGTGTGTGTGTGTGTGTGTGTGTGTGTGTGTGTGTGTGTGTGTGTGTGTGTGTGTGTGTGTGTGTTAATTTATTTTCTCAAGAAATAAACCTTTTCTGTTCCTGTTATTAACACAGAGTTTCATTCTTGCTAATGACAACCAAAATGACTGTCATGTGACTTAGCTCCTGTCCATGAAATAGAGAGAGAGAGAGAGAGAGAGAGAGAGAGAGAGAGAGAGAGAGAGAGAGAGATCGTAGCAGACACACAAAGGGAAGAAATGAAGAAACAGCGTGCGAGACTGATACGGAGATGGAGTGTGTGTCAGATAGAGAAACCCCTCGTCCATGTTGATTAACTCCTGTTGTGCCTTGTGTGTGTGTGTGTGTGTGTGTGTGTGTGTGTGTGTGTGTGTGTGTGTGTGTGTGTGTGATAAGAAAACAAAGGCACTTTTAGCAGTCACCTTCAGCAGCGCAGGCTGAAGGGTATGAAGAGGCCCGAGAGCTTCATGGACAACACGGGCCCTTGTGCCATCTCCCACACAGAACCCAATTACACACACTCTGATAACACACACACACACACACACACACACACACACACACACACACACACACACACACACACACACACACACCCACACTCACACACGCGCACACACACACACACACACACACATGCAGGGACAAAACTCATCACAGCACACACTTAAGTGCCTCCTCATCCTCAATCTGCCATGTCCCAGGCTCCGGTCAGCAGGAGACAGGAAGTAGGAGGATTAGGATCAGGACCCGAGAGAGCCGAGGGATTATAGGAGTGTGGGGTAGACCATGCAGAGCGCCTGATGGAAAAATCCGGAAAAAATCCTTCGTTTTCATAACAGAAAAAAACATCTTTCGGTTTTACGCGACCAAGGATTCAGTGACGTATCAGTGATCAGTGTTTATTTTCAGATGATTGAAGATGCATTTTAATCCTCTCACAGTGGATCTTTCCTGTCAGGCTGAACTCTAGTTGTGTTTAAGGGGCTACTAAATATCCAGTGGGATGAAACAAATCTCTACAGCTTCGAAACTAAACGCCTGTGCAACATCGCAAATCCAACCAATTCCCTCAGATCAGAGCTGAAAGAAACGTTTCCCAGGTACTGAGTTTTCTGACTGACAGGCCTCCAGATTCAGAAACATAACATTGCTAACATTTGCTAACTCGGTCAAAAGGTGCTTAGATAAAATCGACCTAGTGTTCATGACTAGGAATACAAAAAAGACCCCAGTAGGTCCCCAGTAGAATAAATAGGGCTGTGAAGTGTCACGCATTGAGAGTGACAGTCACGCATTTGGGTCTTTTCTCACGTTCTCCCGCCACACGTCGTATTTCTCACGCAGAAAAACTTTTTGACTATTTATCATATATTTAATAAGCCGCAGCGCCCAAAACGTATCAGTCCGCACCGCCGTCTCTATGGAAACGGGCAGGAATCAAGCGTGTCTCAGTTCTTAGTCGAGCCTGACACTTATCAGCCAATCAAAAAAAAAAAGAGGCTACACAACAGCCAATCAGAACATAGCACTATTGTATCTGGGTAAGATTTAACGCAACAACCAATGAAAAAGAAACATATTCATTAGAGAGGATATTTTCGATGGTCGGTTTGAACAAAACCTCAACATGAAACATTGTGTTGGATTAGCTGAGTGGTGCAAGAATATTCACAGAAGCTTTCCACACACACACACACACACACACACATACACACACACACACACACACACACACACACGATATCTTCTGCACAGACGCTCAATAATCCGAACCTAGACGACACCCATTTTGAGGAAATAGACAGATGTTTTGGCTCTTTTTTTTTTCTAAGTAAAAACCTGAATAAAGTTAAATAGTAAACGATTACATCATGTGTAATCATTGTAAACAGTGTAAGCATTGTCTCTTACTCATTCTTTCTCTCTCTCTCTTTCTCTCTCTCTCTCTCTCTCTCTCTCTCTCTTTCCCTTTGTTTTAGTGTCTCTCTCTCTCTGTGTTTTATTTTCTCTCTCTCTCTCTCTCTCTCTCTCTCTCTCTCTCT
Organism: Tachysurus fulvidraco; assembly: GCF_022655615.1. Taxonomy (NCBI): domain Eukaryota; kingdom Metazoa; phylum Chordata; class Actinopteri; order Siluriformes; family Bagridae; genus Tachysurus; species Tachysurus fulvidraco. The sequence goes on along the minus strand of NC_062541.1, from coordinate 3,057,106 downwards.
CTCTCTCTCTCTCTCTCTCTCCCTTTGTTTTAGTCTCTCTCTCTCTCTGTGTTTTTCTCTCTCTCTCTCTCTCTCTCTCTCTCTCTCTCTCTCTCTCTCTCTCTCTCTCTCTCTCTCTCTCTGGGGGTTTGGAGATGTCACAATTGCCTTTCTTCAAAACCTGAGAGCCCTGACTAGCTATAGCTCAATTCAATTCGAGTTTATTTGTATAGCGCTTTTTACAATAGACATTGTCTCAAAGCAGCTTTACAGAACATAAACATAGAGCAGAAGGTAAACATAAGGAGAAATATAGAGAAATAATATAGTAAAAAATTCAATATATATATATATATATATATATATATATATATATATATATATATATATATATATATATATATATATATATAGTTCACAGTGTGCATGTATGTATGTATGTATGTATGTATGTGTGTATGTATGTATTTATTTATTTATCCCCCTCTGAGCAAGTCTGAGGTGACTCAGGCCGCAGTGGCAAGGAAAAACTCCCATAAATTGGTAAGGAAGAAACCTTGAGAGGAACCGGACTCAAAGGGGAACCTCATCCTCAATATGGGTGACACTGGGGGTGTGATTACAAATATACAGTCAAACAAAATAGCTATAGCTGTCCTGTCTTAGCCGATAACACTAAATTCAGCCATATCAGCTGTGCAGGGACTCCAGAGCTAAGCGCTACAATTTCACAAAAAGGCTGCGTTAGATTGCTAGCGTCTTACCGGGAGGTTAAAACATTTGGGTATGAGGAAGTAGACATTAATGACTATAAATTAGAAATTGACTGTCGACTTAAGTTTGAATTAAATTTCGAATTTGAATTGAAATTTGAAATGGAATTTGACTGTGTGTTTGAACTGGAATGTGAAAGCCTGATGCAATTCCAAAGTTTAATTCCAATCCGAATTAAAATGATCAATTGAAATTGAACTCAAATTCTGATTCAGATTTCAATTCCAAAGTCAAATTCCATTTCGAATGCCAATGTATTTTATTTCCCACATTCACAGTACGATGTAGTGCAATTTCTTTTGAATGTCCTTGATATAAAATTGAAAATAAAAACAGAATAAATACATAAAATAAAATTATACATTAAAAAATTATGTTTTTCAATAGAAACGAAATAGAATTATTTGAAAAAAGAGGGGACAGATACGATTGGAATATATATGGATGGGTGGCTGAACAATGAGTCTTACAAGGTTAACTGACCGACCGATCGTCACAAACTGTTTCTAAAGAAAGGATAAAATAAAGAGGTGTAATAAAGTGACTCACACGCTCTGTACAGAAACCTGTCTTATGTGGTGATAGTGATATTATATGTGTCTCATATGACTGTAACGTCACCATGGACTCACGGAGAGAGAGAAGGGTTGCCAGTTTAATAGGAACGGTAGACAATGTCAGAAAGGGCTGTGTTCTACAACTGATCTACAAACTGGATTACGTGCTGAAAACACCGAACAAGATCAAAACCTGAACACGGAGAATCCCACGACTCACTGTGTAGCGACAGACCACAAAGGAAACATGTAAGATTCATTAGGACACGTTAGAGCAGCAACCAGTGACAGAACTTGGCAAAAGGGGGCAGAGACATGAATAAAAAATCACACATGAAAATATAAACAATGCAAACAATCTATCTATCTTTACTGAATGGTGTCTTTACTTTTTCTCAATTTCTGTTATCCATCATAATGAGGTAATGGTGAGGTCATGAAGTGATTACGATGTGGTAATAGTGAGTTCACGATGAGGTAATGGTGACGTAATGGTGAAGTCATGATGAGGTAATAGTGAGGTCATGGTGACGTAATGAAGAGGTCACGACGAGGTAATAATGAGATCATAATGAGGTAGTAGTGAGGTCATGATGAGGTAATGGTGAGGTAATAGTGAGGCCATGATGAGGTAATGTTGAGGTTGGGGTTAGGTAATAGTGAGGTCATGATGAGGTAATGTTAAGGTTGTGGTGAGGTAAAAGTGAGGTCATGATGAGGTAATGGTGACATTATGGTGAGGTCATGATGAGGTAGTGGTGAGGTTATGATGAGGTAATTGTGAGGTCGTGATGAGGTCATAATGAGGTAATAATGAGGTAATAGTGAGGTCGTGATGAGGTCATAATGAGGTAATGGTGAGGTAACGTTGAGGTTGTGGTGAGGTAATAGTGAGGTCGTGATGAGGTAATGGTGATATAATGGTGAGGTTATGATGAGGTAATTGTGAGGTCGTGATGAGGTCATAATGAGGTAATGGTGAGGTAATAGTGAGGTCGTGATGAGGTAATGGTGAGGTCATGAAGTGATTATGATGAATAGTAAGGTCATGAGGAGGTAATAGTGAGATCATGATATGGCGATGACGTTTCACCAGTCACAAAGCGATCACATGAGTGTCCACACTACCAATAGATGAAAATAAAACTCCTCAACAACGTCACCAATTGGCTTAACATCTGAAACATGAAGAACGTAGTACATCAAGGTCACGTTTATGATCAGGATCACGTGACCTAATCTACAATCCACAATAAGCATGCTGTGAAGTAAAGAATGAAATTTCTCAATCAACCAATCAGTGTACGGCGCGTATGAACCCTGGTTTACTACACAGTAGAACAGTGATAACTCAGTTTCCATCGCCATGACAACGCACTCCTGATGTAAAACTGGTATTTATCAACAACATGCATGATCGTTATCTTTAAGCAATTAATATTGGAATCAGCCCTTACTATGGCCACACCCTGACTAGTCAACTAGTTAGTGCATTGAGACGCTGCCTCTTATGCGTCATGCTGTTGTTTTCCTACACAGTCGTGTCCTGAGGGGGTCGTATTCCTCCACAGCAATCTGTCTGTGGTGAATTACGGACAATGCTGCACACTTTTTATCCATTTGTAGTTACATCTGTGGAGAAGAGCGTAAAGAAGTGAAGGAGTAAAGGAGTGAAGGAGCAGGAGAACGCAGCCATGTCTATAAACCTGTTAAAGAGGAGGAGTGTCAAGCAGCTGCCCTGTCACTACATTAGACACTTAATTAACCTATTTGTGCACTGATCCGAGTCTCTCTCTCTCTCTCTCTCTCTCTCTCTCTCTCTCTCTCTCGTTCTCCTTCATCCTCTGTGCATAAGTGTGTGTGTTTATGTGCTTAAGGCTTGTTTATAATTTACAAGAGTGGTTTGGTGTTAGCAGCTTGACTGACACCCACGTTAACGGTAACGGCGTGGAGGCGCTGGTGTCAGAACACACACACACACACACACACACACACACACACACACACACACACACACACACACACACATGATATAGTAAATTATGGCTGAGAGGAAAATAAAACGAACAACGTGTGAGATTTTAATGTGCCGTCATGCAGCAGGCTTAGAAACTAAAATCTAATCTAACATCCAAACGGATCAGATACGATGTTTTGTGTAGATACGATGCGAGCAGTCCGATCTATTTTTTTTCCCCAATCAGATTTTTAAGCCACATCAGATCTGCTAACAGTTCAGGTTCTCCATCTTCTTCAGTTTTCTCGCCATTTTCTGCATGTCGACGGTCAGAGTTCGGATTTAAACCCTACATGTTGTTTACACGTTGCTTTTAACCTTCACTCCGACAAAACACACGTCGCTTTTCATTCTCTATGTACAACAGAGTGACTTCTCTGGCGACGGTCCGACGTCCACTTCGTCCCTAATTCCTGTTTGACTTACAGTACAAACAGGACGACGGAAGGAAAACTTTCTCTAAGTCATCACGTTAAAAGTGTATAACGAAGTTTATTATTGGTGTCTGTGGTTCGGGAATATCTAGGTACCGAGTACAGCTAGCTTGCTTCGCTAGTCTAATCCGTCCAAATAACGAAGACGTCAACGTATAGGAAAAGAAGCCAAGCCTACATTTGCTTGAAAGATTTTTTTCCGACACAAACACACGTCTATATTCTTCGTCCCACACGCCCGGCGTCACAGCTGTCAGCGGATCTCACGATAAACCTCGCCGACTCTCGTCGTATTCGGCACCTCGAGCTCACACGGCAACGGTAACCGAGCACGAGTGAGGTTATAGAAAGGTCAATTACTCTGATGCAATGACTCGATATCTGGCATGTACCTGACCCCTTTACTCGCTCCTCGTTCCCGCCGCTTTATGGTCCGGGGCTGGTACAGGCGTGTTGGGATTTTCAACATGACAGTATGAGGAGATTTTTAGAGAAGCGTGTTTTAAAATAGCAACGCCTCTACCCATTGTGAATGAGAACAGGCGGGGGACAACCTCCTCCATCCTGCCTCCTTTTACCTGCGCACTGCTCCCAGCTGAGAATAATTAAACTCCCACTCGCTCACAACTGCCACTTCTGCACTCCAAACTTTTTTTTTTAGAGCAATAATGGTCATGTCATTCACTGTGACACTGTGTGTGTGTGTGTGTGTGTGTGTGTGTGTGTGTGTGTGTGTGTGTGTGTGTGTGTGTTCCTTAAAGCGGGTTTCTGTGTAAACTAGCGCAGGAAGCTAGAGCCGAGCGTCACTTACTTTAACGAGCTGATTAGGGGAAAGTGAACGGAGGTCTTTTACTTTTTTTTATTAATAATTTTATTATTTATTATTTTTCTCCCTAAAACCCACCCGTTCTGTCAAATTGGTTTAAATAAGACACCCCCCCCCCCCCAAAAAAAAAAAAAAAAAGTCCTGAGAGATTGAGGTTGAGATTTTGCTGCTGGGAGAAAAACACGACAGCACAGAACTCCAGACGTCTATAAGTGTAGAAATCAAACTAAATGTATTCTTATTAAATGTTAAAGTAGCTTCATAAACGCATTAAATCATAAAGAGTGAAGTTCACCTTCAGCACCTGGTCTCATGTTCCACTTAAACGCCTCACTGTATTTACTGTAGAGGGTTCACCTTTATCTCGCTCCTGAACACTAGTGACTTCTGACTCGCTGCCTCTAATGACATCTGACTCCTTTCTTACCTTTAGTGACTTCTGACTCACTACCTCTAATGACCTCTGACTCCTTACTTACCTTTAGTGACTTCTGACTCGCTACCTCTAATGACCTCTGACTCCTTACTTACCTTTAGTGACTTCTGACTCGCTACCGCTAATGACCTCTGACTCTTTTCTTACCTTTAGTGACTTCTGACTCGCTACCTCTAATGACCTCTGACTCCTTACTTACCTTTAGTGACTTCTGACTCGCTACCGCTAATGACCTCTGACTCTTTTCTTACCTTTAGTGACTTCTGACTCGCTACCGCTAATGACCTCTGACTCTTTTCTTACCTTTAGTGACTTCTGACTCGCTACCTCTAATGACCTCTGACTCCTTACTTACCTTTAGTGACTTCTGACTCTTTCATCCTATTATAACCTGAGACTCTTTTTACCTCTAATGACCTCTGACTCCATACTTACCTTTAGTGACTTCTGACTCGCTACCTCTAATGACCTCTGACTCCTTTCTTACCTTTAGTGACTTCTGACTCTTTCATCCTCTTATAACCTCAGACTCTTTTTACCTCTAATGACCTCTGATTCCTTTCTTACCTTTAGTGACTTCTGACTCTTTCATCCTCTTATAACCTCAGACTCTTTTTACCTCTAATGACCTCTGACTCCTTCTTACCTTTAGTGACCTCTGACGCTTTCAACCTTTAGTGACCCCCGACTCTTTTTTTTGTTGTTTTTTAACTTTTAGTGATCCCTGTGATTTTTACCTGTAGTGACCTCTGACTCATTCGACCTCTAATGTCCTCTACCTCTTTTGCCCTCACTTCCTCCTAGCATCTTAAGTACAAAGAGTAAATAATAAAACACCCGAATCGGTCGGTACAGCGGGTCCTCGTGCTCGTCTTCGCTGTAGAGACGGCACATTTTTCACCTTCTGTGTGTTACAGTGTCTGATGCAAACTCTTCGAAAACTTCCAAACCTCGAGGCAAGACTTTGCAAAAACAAAAACAGCAACTCATAATCTCCTCGTTTACTCGTTTCATTTTTTTTACGCATGAATATTAGGAATATCTCAGTATCGGTGGAGAATGAAAAAAAAAAATCCACCAATAAATAAATTTCAGCTATTCCTGTGAGTTTAACCATTAAAAATAATGACATTTATTACCTAGAATTTAAAAATGTAGGACTGTAGAATGTTTGTCACTTGGACCTCCACTTTGGACCAGTCAGAACCTGGTCCTGGTCCTCATTTCTATTGACTCTTATTTATTTAGAGCAGTGGTCCCCAACCTTTTTTTCACCGCAGAGCGGTGAATATTTGATCATTTTACCGCGGCCCGCTGGGGGTGGGGGGTGGCAGTTGGCGGCTATACAATTTAATTAAAATGAATAATTGTAATGTAATTGTATTTAAACATGCCTTTTTAACTCACTACAACGCTAAATCAATGAGAACCCCGAGCTTGTTTCCTTGCAACGAGACGGTTCCATCTGGGGTAATAGGAGACAATGACACCCGAAGTGTGTTGCTTATGTCCCGTTTATTCCGTTGTTTTGTTTCGGTTGCCGTCACTGCAGAAATCCCCGCTTCACACAGATAGCATGTCGGAAATGGCGATAGGGATGTAAGTGCTGTGGTGACAATCTCAGGGTGTTCCGCCATGACTTTAATCCAGAACACCGGCAGAGTTTCTAACTTTCTAACGACGTCTGTTTCCTGCTCATTTTTGCTAATCTGTGGGTTAAATTTGAGCAAACACAATATACACGTACACCAAGCACTGTTAAACATGACAAAGTACCGGTGAACAGAGAGAAGAGCGATACACACCTTCTCTCTCCACCAAAGCTACAACACCACTGCCGCTCGCAGCCGCTCAGCTCCAGACGTCACCTAAACCCGGCCCGATATCACGATATTTTGCGCATGCGCGGTATCGTTGCGGCTTTAGGTGACGTCTCTCAGCTCCCGGTTATTAAACTCTAGTCCATGGAAAATCGCACAAACCCGAGAGAAATACACCACAGTAAATAAAATGGAAATAATTTAATGTTCCTTAGGCGGCCCGGTACCATTTGGTCCGCAGCCCGGGGGTTGGGGACCACTGCTTTAGCCGACACTTTTTTCCAAAACGACTTGCAGATGAGGAAATCCGAGCAAAGCTTAGGACGATGTAAGTGGTGCTGCGGTATGAGATCTTTAACTGAGTGATAAAGGAGCAAACTTCCTCGAGTCGAGGCGGAGGAGCCAGTTTAAGATCCACGTTACATGATCCAAGTGTTCATGTAAGCGGTGAGTCTTTAGCCTTTAGTCTTTTTGTGGAACATAGTGATGGACGGTGCGGCGCGGAGTGAGGTCTGATGGAGTCAGATGGAAGATACTGATCCAGAACATAAACCTCCACTAGAGTGTTGAGCATCAATGCCTACAGGAAGCCAGTGGAAGGAGACACCTACAGTATGGGTGTGACCTGGATTTGCTGCATACTGAATCATCTAACTGGAGCTGGCTTAGAGGAACGAGAGCTTGAGCTAACAAAAGCATGTTAGCTAGTAGCTAGAAATAGATCAGGGTTGAATGAACCTATGGGATCTGTGGGCCACAAGTGGATCAGGGTTCAAGCCCCAGCACTGCCAAGCTGCCACTGTTGGGCCCCTGAGCAAGACCCTTAACCCTCTCTGCTCCAGGGGTCCTGTATCATGTCTGACCCTGTGCTCTGACCCCAACCTCTAAAGTTAGGATATGTGAAGAACGAATTTCATTGTGCTGTAATGTAGATGTGACAAAATAAAGGCTTCAATTCTATTCTATTCTCACTCCTGTATATTTAACTCGTTCTTACAGGATGTTTTCATTCGGTGTAAATAAATAAAGGTCTGATGTCGTGTTTGTGAGTCTGATCTAAAGTGAATCAGGACTCTGTCGTTCTTTCGGTGTGTTTTAGACGTGCGTTTGTCCCTCTGTCGATGATCTTACACTGAGTTTTAGTGTTAAAGAGAAACCTGAGCTGCGTTTTAGATGAACAAACACTCGGAGCGTCTCAGAGAGCAGAAACGGGCTCGATATCAACATTTACTCTGAAGATACAAACATCTGTGTGGAGAAAAAATGAACCTCATTTATTTTTTTCTACTTTCTTATGAATATATCGTCTCTAGTATTGTAGAGAAAAACAGAACTCCTGATGAACCTCTAGTTCTAAATTCTTAAAGTCCTGAGTGTCTATTTTCATCAGAGCCTCATATTAACACCACCATGGAGTGAGACACGAGGGAGACGTTCGATCGTCAACATGGACACGAGACAAACAGGAGGAAATCCGATCATATAGCGAAATGTTACTGCGGTCCTAAACGATCCATCTGGGGGTGAAAGTTAGGCAGCGAGCTCAAGGTTCAGCGTCGCAAACTTTGGAAACTCTACAACACACTGAGTCCAAGTAGGAAGCTACTGTAAGAATCTGGAATTACTCGAAAAAACTCTTCTTTTTTTTTTCCCCCCTTAAGACTCTCTTCAGTAGAACATTACAGACTCATTAATATTCATCCAAATGCTAAATCTGTTCAATTTTATATTCAGTACTTCTTCTTCTTCTTCTTCTTCTTCTTCTTCTTCTTCTTCTTTTTTTTAAACACTTTCCTGCTCTTATTCATTAACTAAGTCATTAACATTAAAGTCGTCAACCAAACCTCAGAGCGATCTGCTGTCACGCGGAAACACGACGCACTGACGTCTGCAGTGTCGTAACGTAACGGGGTACAAATACTTCGTTACCGTACTTAAGTAGAAATGTCACGTATCTGTACTTTACTTCGCTATTTAAATTTAGGTCAACTTTCACTTTTACTCCACTACATTTCCGAGATAAAATGTAAACTTTTACTCTGTTATATTTCCACTAAGCATCTTCGTTACTCGTTACTACAAAATAAAATCAGAAGAAATGTGTGCGACTGTAATAAGGGAGGTTTGGCGACTCACTGCTCTTAGATCGTATTACGCACGTCCGCGCGCTATGGAGAAGCTCAGGTACGCGCAGCGTGCACGCGCAGTCAGAGCTGGAGGAGTTTATCTATAACGTTAATCGGCGGAAAGCCGCAAAGACGGCAACCAAAAGCAGTGAAATGTCACTATTCTTATTACCAGAGTTGTAGCACAAACAAAATATTAATGCAAACAATCCATTCAATACTAAATAAAAATAACATTTATTGATTTGGTCTTTGTCTTGTGAATATTAGTTTATTAATGACTGCATTCATCGGACACACTGTTTGTAGAGAATGCACACATACATGAACTGATCTGATTCGAGACTGACATCATTACATCATGCATAATATTTTGGTGTTTACTTTTGCCATTTAATAACACCATAACTTTTGGCTTACTATGTAGTCATATAATATATAATATAAAACTCTTCTTGTTTTAAATTCTCACTGAGGGCTAAAAACCCCTAAAGATGAAACCCTAGAACCGCCCCTGCTCTCATGCCTACCGAAAATCACTGAAAGTTTACTTTTGACTTTTACTACAAATACTTAAGTACATTAAATATCAGAAAATGACTTTTGATACTTAAGTACAGTAAATATCAGATACTTTAAGACTTTTACATGAGTAATATTCTAAAAGCTGACTTTCACTTCTACCGAAGTCTTTTTCTAGTACGATACTTGTACTTTTACTGGAGTATCGCTTTCTACTACTTTACACAACACTGGACGTCTGATGCGTTTCTTGCTTTTCAACTTTTTCCTTCTTAAATTCATTTTAAAAAAGAAATGAAAACCTTGAAATTCAAATCTGTAGCTGAATTCCCTCGATCGGTTTGTTCTGAATGCCAGACGATTTTTCTTCTTCTTTCTTTTCTTATTTTTTTTTTTTGCATGTCATATATTTCTTTTTAACTGCAAAATAGTCTGTATATTATTTGTTGAATTTTTTAACACAGATAAATGTAACAAAAATGTAGAACCTGAGCAGAACCTTAGCAGACCCCGAACAGAACCTGAGCAGAACCTTAGCAGACCCCGAACAGAACCTGAGCAGAACCTTAGCAGACCCCGAACAGAACCTGAGCAGAAACTGAGCAGAACCCGAACAGAACCTGAGCAGAACCTTAGCAGACCCCGAACAGAACCTGAGCAGAACCTTAGCAGACCCCGAACAGAACCTGAGCAGAAACTGAGCAGAACCCGAACAGAACCTGAGAGTATTTGTAGAGACTCAGACAGCTTTTAAATGGAGCTACAGTTTCAGTCTTGCTGTACTTCAGTGAGTTTGGCAGCTCATCCTGGTCTTTATCCCTTTCACCTCTTACGTATCCTCACAAACCTCACAATCCTGACAATCCTCACGATCCTCACAAACCTCACGATTCTCACAATCCTCACGATCCTCACACTTCCACACAGAATGTTTACTCAATTCTGCCTTCAGAAATTCTGTACACACACTTCACCCTAAACACACCTTTCTTTCTTTCTTTCTTTCTTTCTTTTTTATATTTCTATAAATAAAT
>NC_062541.1:3034081-3039081 GCF_022655615.1 Tachysurus fulvidraco | reverse complement strand
AGGGTGACGGTACAGGTACACAGCAACCACAGAGCCACAGCCATGATGGAGCAGTGGGATGGAGGGATAAGAAGGCCCTCAGCTTTAGAGACCGGAACTCACACCCGCTGTACAGGGACAAACCTGAGAGAGAGAGAGAGAGAGAGAGAGAGAGAGAGAGAGAGAGAGAGAGAGAGAGAGAGAGAGAGCACACAAGAGGTAGACAGAGAATAGAGACAGATAGACAGAAGATAAGGAAGAAAGATGGAAAGCGTGAGAGAAAATCAGAAGAAGAAAAAAAAGAGAGAGGAAGACAGACAGAGCCAAACAGACAGGAAAAGAGAAAAAGTGGGAGAGAGAGAAAAACAGAAGGAAGAAAGAGGAAGAGACAGAGAAGATAGAGGGGAAGAAAAGAGAAAGAGGAGGACCAAAGGGAGCAGAGAAAAAAAGAAAAAGGAAGGAAAAAGAGGGAGAGAGTTGATATTAATTCAGCACTGTGATTCTTTAAAGCTCAGTTTCTTCTTGCGTTCTGTTGCTGAGTTTTTTAGTTGTTGTTACTACGTTGGTGTTTTGTTCGCGCTCTGATGTTCGTTTCACACTCGTTTTAAACGACAGATAGCAGCTGAGACGTTTCACTGCGTCGAGACAAAAGAGGACAGCCATTTTATCTGTTTCTTCCTCTTCCTCCTCCTCCTCCTCCACCGGCGAGAGGGCGAGAGTGTTTAGGGTCTGCTGATGTAGGAGACGTGCTGCGTGCGGGAGAGGGACACGCCACGGGAGCCGAGGCGCTGGGTGACTTTTGCTTACACACTTGCATGCGCTTGGGAAATGAGGAGGAGGAGGAGGAGAAGAGAGAGAGAGAGAGAGAGAGAGAGAGAGAGAGAGAGAGAGAGAGAGAGAGAGAGAGTGGACAGTAGCAGTGACTCAGTGGTTTGTGCCGCAGGCTCTCACACATCTCATTTGCTTAATGAAATAAATCACAAAGAGGAAGTGTGTGTGTGTGTGTGTGTGTGTGTGTGTGTGTGTGTGTGTGTGTGTGTGTGTGTGTGTGTGTGTGTGTGTGTTGTCGGTGTCGGAGCATGCGCTTGCCCCCGGGGCTGAAGCGAAGAAAAGAACGGAGACGCACTGCTTTATTGGAGCTAATGCGACTCCCGCTGAGTCTCTGATACAACTGACAGATTGTACTGCATGTTTATAGGGAACACAGCCAGTGTGTGTGTGTGTGTGTGTGTGTGTGTGTGTGTGTGTGTGTGTGTGTGTGTGTGTGTGTGTGCGCGCCTCTTTAAGAGGATTTACTTTGATCCTCCCAGCACTCCACCCTCTCTGCACATTGATCTCATAGATGTGAAAAATAGATTGGTCGTAAAAAAATCAAGGCCGAGTTCGTAAATCAATGTGAGTGACCGTAAAAAACATGTAACACACAACAAGTGTGTGTGTGTGTGTGTGTGTGTGTGTGTGTGTGTGTGTGTGTGTGTGTGTGTGTGTGTGTGTGTGTGTGTGTGTGTGTGTGTAAAAATCTCAAGTTTATCACAACACACCGTCACTTTTTTCGTCTTTTTTCTGGAACAGCGCAACACGATGTGAGTTTATTTCTTTATGCGAAAGAAAAATAATAATAATAAAAATAATAAATAATAATAATTTAAATAATTAAAAACTACATAAATACGTAAATATAAAAGGTTTTAAAATTTTATATATATTTTAGATTGCTTTTATATTTTACAGTATATACAGTAAAATATACAGTATATAATTTAATATATTAATATTATTTATTTATTTATTTTAAAATATACAGTATATAATTTTATTTATTTATTTATTTATTTATTTATTTATTTATTTATTTATTTTAGATTTTCCATCCGCCCCACAGACATGTGCTGGTACTTGAGACTCAGAGGGATTATTTTAGTGGTACATAATTTTTTTGCTGATCCAGAGACTGACTGAGTTCATATTCAAAAGAATGTGATTGCATGCATGAGGCCCTGAGTTAAATAATATTATATAATATTATTTATGTTATATGCATAACACACACACACACACACACACACACACACACACACACACACACACATACACACACACACAGACCTCATCATTAGCCTGTACAGAATCGTGGGGTACGTGTGATCCGCTGTGGCGACCCCAAACATAATATTGTGTTTATTAGCATAATCATGTTTTTATTAAATAAATATAAATAAATATAGAAATATAATAACTTTTTATTTCTTCATTACAAAAACATGAAAAAAATGTTACAAAAAAAATGAAGAAATAAAAAGCTATTATATTTCTATATTTATTAAATAAATATAGAAATATAATAGCTTTTTATTTCTTCATTACAAAAGAAAACCCTGTCAAGGCCAATTAGGGGAAAAAAATAAGGGTATAAAAAATAAATAAATATCAGGTCTAATTAATAATATTTAATATAAATAAATTTAGTACAGTATAAAAAAATGTGACTATTTTGTAAGTTTTTTAATAAGCAAAAATTTCCAAGCAGCTCTCCTGGTATCTATTTTCATTTCTCTTTTTTTTTTTACTCTTTTCAGTCATTCTGTCCATCACCAGTCAAGCTGCTGTCCTCCGTCATGCCCCTTTCCATCCCTCCATCCACCCTTTGCTCTCCTCCTCTCTCCTCCCCCTGACCTTCTCTGATATTTACTCTCCTCTCCTGTGGCACGGCTCAGCCCACGGTCCCCAGAGAGAGAGAGTGAGTGAGTGAGTGAATGAGAGAGAGAGAGAGAGAGAGAGAGAGAGAGAGAGAGAGAGAGAGAGCTGAAAATGGCAGAAATAAACAGTGGAGTGGAAATGAGTGGCATTATGTGATTAATGGTGCAGGAGTGAGGATGAAGATGAGCTACACACACACACACACACACACACACAAACACAAAGTGTGTTTTCTTCAAAGTAGTGAATCAGCGCTGTGATTTTAGATCTGTGGCACTATCACTTCACTCCAGAGTGTGTGTCAGTGACAGGAATGAATGTAACACGTTACCACGACGCTGCAGAGACTTCAGGCCTCACAGTCATGACATTTACATCACACTGACTTGCAAAAGCTCAGCATCAGAGAGACAGAGTGTGTGTGCGTGTGTGTGTGTGCGTGTGTGTGTGTGTGGGAATGACTGTGTTTTTGTATGTGTGTGAGTGGATGTGAGTCTGTGCATGTGTCTGTGTGTGTGTGTTTGTGTGTTTATGGGTGCATGTTTGTGTGTGTGTGCGTGTGTTTATGGGTGCATGTATGTGTGTGTGTTTGTGTGTGTATGTGTTTATGGGTGCATGTATGTGTGTGTGTTTATGGGTACATGTATGTGTGTGTGAGTCTATAAGTGCACGTGTTTGTGTGTGTGCGTGTGTGTGTGTGTGCGTGTGTGTGTGCGTGTGTTTATGGGTGCATGTATGTGTGTGTTTGTGTGTGTATGTGTTTATGGGTGCATGTATGTGTGTGTGTTTATGGGTACATGTATGTGTGTGTGAGTCTATATGTGCACGTATTTGTGTGTGTGTGCATGTGTGTGTGTGTATGTGTGTGTGTGTGTGTGTGTGTGTGTGTGTGTGTGTGTGTGTGTGTGTGTGTGCGTGTGTGTGTGTGTGTGCGTGTGTGTGTGCGTGTGTTTATGGGTGCATGTATGTGTGTGTTTGTGTGTGTATGTGTTTATGGGTGCATGTATGTGTGTGTTTATGGGTACATGTATGTGTGTGTGAGTCTATATGTGCACGTATTTGTGTGTGTGTGCATGTGTGTGTGTATATGTGTGTGTGTGTGTGTGTGTGTGTGAGTCTATAAGTGCACGTGTTTTTGTGTGTCTGTGTGTGTGTGTGTGTGTGTGTGTGTGTGTGTGTGAGTCTATAAGTGCACGTGTTTGTGTGTGTGTTTATGGGTACATGTTTGTGTGTGTGAGTCTGTATGTGCACGTATTTGTGTGTGTGCATGTGTGTGTGTGTGCGTGCGTGCGTGCGTGCGTGCGTGCGTGCGTGTGTGTCCCTCAGGCTGTGACATTCCGAAAGTAAAAATACAGTAAGACGATAAAAACAAAAAACAGAAATGTTGTTGCTATGGAGACAAGAACACCAGACAAATCGATACTAGTGTAAGATATTGGAACGTTCACCTACAGAAGTGTCAATCATTCCATAGTCACATGCTGATTGGCTCATGGCTCATATGCCGTGTATTTGGTATATTTTTGGGACGTCTCTATTGCCGACAGGTGAATTTCCTCTTGTCTCTGATGTATAAACATGAAGGAAGACATTAAAGACATTTGTCCTTGATGTGACCTTGACCTGTTGGATCAAAGCAGTTCATCTGCTGCTTCTATATAATGATCGTTCTGTATAAATCCTACAGTCATTAAATCACGAGACACTTTTCATCTGTATCAGTGCCTCAGTGAACAGGGGGCGGGGCCATCATGAAAGAGACCACGCCCATCCGGATAGAAGGGTTTTGTTAATGGATCGACGTGATCAGGCAGAAGAACTCAGTATTGATTAGCTGTGATGATGCTTTCTAAAGGGAAAAGCAGAGAGAGCCCATGTGAGCATAAATAATCACCCCCCCTCTCCCCCAAAGCTTAACGGAGAGCAGATTTGTGTTAATTCCGTCTTTTATACTGATACTTTTTAGAGACACCGACCACGTCAACACCTCTAAATGTACAACAGGCATGGATGCAAACAGATGGAGATGTTCCCAGACTCTCTCTCTCTCTCTCTCTCTGGCACTAATGGGCAAAAACACACGGCCGTCCCCTCCTGCGCAGGCCACATGAGGTCTGTTTTTCTGCTGCTTTTGTAGCTGTTAATAAGAAAAAATGTCTTTCAGAACCCGTCTCTTTTGATCCTGCCTCTGTCTGCACTCTGCACAATGGCTCTCCTGTGGTCCTCACAGATAAAAAGAGAGAGAACGAGACAGACAGAGAGAGAAAGCCAGGGGTCTCGGTGGTCCGGGCGCTGCCGCCGCTTCTCATAGAGGAGAGTTTGGG
>NC_062541.1:3024081-3031581 GCF_022655615.1 Tachysurus fulvidraco | reverse complement strand
AGAGAGACAGACAGAGAGTGAGACAGATAGAGAGAGCGAGCAGAGAGACAGACAGAGAGTGAGACAGATAGAGAGAGCGAGCAGAGAGACAGACAGAGAGTGAGACAGATAGAGAGAGCGTGCAGAGAGACAGACAGAGAGTGAGACAGATAGAGAGAGTGAGACAGAGAGAGACAGTGAGCAGAGAGACAGACAGAGAGTGAGACAGATCTAATGCCTCTGCTCTGAGTGCAGTAGTTACACATTGGCTGTAATATCACTGTCTCATAGATCAGTGCGTGTTTATTTATTACCAACGCTGACTTTCCCAGCATGCTGTTCTTTATACTTGTCTCTAAACTGACACCTGATTGGCTGGAGTCATGACAAGCTGAGCTGTCTTCAATATTTAAAAACAGACTCATCTTGGCAGCAAAACAAGAGGACAAATACATATTTAACCTTCCTGGGTGTTAAAAACAGCAGACACTGTAGACCTGTTGTCTGGGATTTGTCTGGGACTAATCACTAATGATTTGATCAAACTAACTAACTAACTAACTAACTAACTAACTAACTAACTAACTAACTAACTAGTTCTCAAGGTTTGGCTAACAAGATCTTTTGTTGGAGAAATAAATCTGACAGCAGCTTCTGGAGTAAAAAGCCACATTTTAAAAGTTACATCTACATTCTGCTGCTTAACGTTTGGCTAAACTCAGTCGAAATGGTGCCAAAAAAAGAGAGCAAAGACTCGCGTTATTATTCATCCGTTAGCCTCTCGGCCCTCTCCGAACTAATCACGTGTCAAATTGATAAAATGATCAGACTTTTCCTTTTGGAATTCAGCAGACGTACCATGAAATATCATTAGCGTCTCCATCTGCGTGTGCGTCATTACCTATCCGAGCGTGGGAGGTTCGCGCTACGCTCGCTATCGTCAAAATCATTGTTTTACCAGACAAAGCTACGACAAGTCACCGGTAAATTTAATCTAATGATATGCAAATTTGGGAAAAAAGGACAATTAGGGCTGCGCAGACTGATGTTGCCATGCGTGTCAGAGTGTAGCGCCGTCGTCCCCTGATCTGTGCAAGCGTATGAATCAGATTAGCGGAATAATGAAAGAGAGAGAGAGAGAGAGAGACAGAGAGAGAGACAGAGATAGCTTTAGCCTCTCGAGTGGCGTTTGCATCCAATGCCTGTTCCAGTGCAGGAGACATTTCTGTAAAAGCTTAACGATCGGCGCGTGATTTGTGATTATCTCAGACGGCGAGAACGGTCTTTCACGTCCGAATACGTGCGATCAAACAAACACAATGGTGCTTCTGAACTCCTACGAGCATTCCTGTCACATTTGACAAATAACCCGGGCAGAGATGTAAATAAGCTCACAAAGCTCCTATTGTGATATCTACATAACTGATCTATAAAGCAGCGCCGCTCTGATGTTCTCCTGAAAGAGCATGGACGAGCAGCGACACAGAGACTCTGTGGGACTTTTCCCGAACAGAGCCGAAGTCTTTACGCGACCGCGTTAAAAACACGCCACTTCCTTGGTTTAAGGGATCGGTCGATTTATTTCTTTTTTTCACGCAGCAAGCTGACTGTCTGTTTAAACAGATTCCAGAAATTGATGTAATGTTTTCTGATTGGTCATTTGGAGTTATCAGGAGTTAGCTGAGTGTGTGGATGGATTTAAGGACCTAGATTTAGAACCAGTGACTATTAGCACACAACACACTTGATGGAAGAATCAAAGCAACTCATCCAAGACCTCTGGACCTCTACAAGTTCGATTTCTCTTTAGAAACAAGTTCAACAACTGGAAGAATTAGGAGAATCTGTACAAACAAGTGTAATAGTACAAATCTTGAAAAATCTCAGGGCCACTAACCCTAAACCTACCCTAACCCTAACCTTAACCCAACCTTAACCTGTTACCTGTCGCCCCCCCATTTTCATGACATACCCACATAAAAAGTGGTACAGCTCCCATATACTTTGACACACAGAGGTGAGCTTGGTCTCATTGGAAAGAAGAGAGTCTCTAGTTTCCGACACAAGTATCAGCTTGATTCTAAGCCTTACTGACACAGAGTTATAGAGGCTAGAATGGAGGATTTTTATTTCCGTCTGAGTTGTTTACCTGATAAACTGATTACATACATTGCTGTATTTAATTCTGGTTGGTAAACAACAACTGAGGGCCATAGCCACATGTCTTGGCTTTCACCAAAAAAAAAATGAAGTCAAAAGACTCAAAAATGGATTTTATATGAATATTTTTCTATGGACATGTCCGTCTGTTCAGGTTTTTCTTGTTTATTTTTTTTACTGTATAACTTTGTATAAAAGGACTGCATGCTTAGTTCAAAAGTCCTATAACAAAGAGAACCCCTCTGCCTATAACTCTGTTTTGAAAAAAATGCCTGTAAACTGACACCCTGAGGTGTGAGAGTGTGAAACGTTCGAGAATTGCGCAATAAAGCTGAAAAAAATTAATATGCGCACGCTTATTGCACAGCCCGCCCTCACCAGATGTATTATGTTGCATCTCGTTGGAATCGTCTCCTTATTGGCTAAAGAGCTATGATGCTCGCGAAACATCAAATCGCTACTGGACGGAGCAAATGTCAGTCAAAGGGCGGGTCACCCACATAGCATGGAGAGACCTCATTGGCTTCTTAGCTGCCTATCTCGGCCGCACAGGCACTGGTTGGCTCATGCGAGGGCTTGTTTGCTTCGTCACATCCTCGACTACAAATCTGACGCGTTTTGAAATTTTGGTATGTGTCCAATGAGACGTAGGAGTCCAACAAAGGGCGGAAGTGAAGCTTCGTGTTCAGTTTCCGGTCAAACACATAATTCTTGTGAAGCGAGCAAAGCGTTTTGGATTAAAAGGATTACATTTTCAAGTTTTTTGGACTCTCGGGGATTTTTACAAGCATTTGTTTTGGAAAATACATTAACATTAGTGACAATGTGAAGAAAGGGAAATTTAAAGACCAGCGTTTAAAAGTGAGTAAACAGATCGAACTAGCGCCACCTAGTTCAATTTTCTATCAAATGGTTAAATTACTATAAATCATATTATGCTGTGTGTGTGCGCTTAATAAAATCCTGAGAGTCTAAGCTTTCAAACAATATATAATTTAACCGTGTATTTAGAGGATTTAATGCTTAAAAGTTACAATGAAGTTACAATGAATTTGATGCATTTTCGCCTCCTAGCGGTCGTGGCTCGGTACCGAGACGCAGGCCTCTAACAGGTTAACCCTAACCGTAAACCTTAACCATAAACCTAACCTTAACACAAACCTTAACCATAAACCTAACCTTAACCCTAACCTTAACCCTAACCTTAACCCTAACCCTAACCGACTTGCCATAGGGAGAAATGGGGGACCAAAAGCAGTCACCGTAAGGAGATCAGGGCAAAAAGAACCTTGATTCCCGTAGAAGACATCAAAACTCAAACTGAAGATGTAGGCACTGTGGTGGAGGGCTGAGCCAGGGACTAAGGAATACAAAGAAAAAAATATATTGTATTGCAGTGAAAAACTCAAAACCTAACCCTAACCTTAACCGTAAACCTAACCTTAACCCTAGCCCTAACCTTAACTGTAAACCTAACCTTAACCCTAACCTTAACCGTAAACCTAACCTTAACCCTAACCTTAACCGTAAACCTAACCTTAACCGTAAACCTAACCTTAACCCTAGCCCTAACCTTAACTGTAAACCTAACCTTAACCCTAACCTTAACCGTAAACCTAACCTTAACCCTAACCTTAACTGTAAACCTAACCTTAACCCTAACCTTAACCGTAAACCTAACCTTAACCCTAACCTTAACCGTAAACCTAACCTTAACCGTAAACCTAACCTTAACCGTAAACCTAACCTTAACTGTAAACCTAACCTTAACCCTAACCTTAACCGTAAACCTAACCTTAACCCTAGCCCTAACCTTAACCGTAAACCTAACCTTAACCATAGCCCTAACCTTAACTGTAAACCTAACCTTAACCCTAGCCCTAACTGATCCCCTGTCAGTCAGATGAAAGTGTTGGGGCATAAGGATCCGGTGAGAAACATGGTGGTGGCAGCATCAAGTGATACCAATGTAACCGTTGGGCCAAAACGATCCACCGAGAATCATGGTGGTGGTATGGTCATGTAATAAAAGAAGAAAAAAAAAAAACTTTTGGGCCATCGTGATCCGCTGTGAAGCACGGTGGTGGCGGCATCATATGGTAAACACTCGGACTGTCAGGCCACGAGGATCCGTCATGAAGCCAAACAAAGACAATAAAGTAAAAATATCAAAGCTATCCTCAACCACGGATACCACAGATCAATGTATCGTTGTAATTGATAAATAAATTACGGGGGAAGTCGTGGCCTAATGGTTAGAGAGTTTGACTCCTAACCCTAAGGTTGTGGGTTCGAGTCTCGGGCCGGCAATACTACGACTGAGGTGCCCTTGAGCAAGGCACGGAACCCCCCCCAACTGCTCCCCGGGCGCCACAGTATAAATGGTTGCCCACTGCTCCGGGTGTGTGTTTGTTCATTGCTGTGTGTGTGTGTGTGCACTTTGGATGGGTTAAACACAGAGAACATATTCTGAGTATGGGTCACCGTACTTAGCCTTATGTCACTTCACTTCACATCACATTGTAGACTGAGCAGAAAAGACCTGTCTGAGCGACGAAACTCGACCCTCTGAAATCCTCTACAGCAGATACAATCTGAAAGAACTCTCTCTGAGCTATGAGTGTGGAATAAAGGAGATTATTTGACTTCACACAGGAAATAAGTGACTTCATCCAGTCTGGACGTTACGACACTGACATATTTTTTCCAACGCTGTTACTAGATAGTGTGGACCAGATCAGCGCAGGACCAGAGCTCTAAATTTCGTCTCGAAACGTCTGACGGCGGGGGGCACGGTGTGTTCGTGGTTAGCACGTTCGCCTCACACCTCCAGGGTCGGGGGTTCGATTCCCGCCTCCGTTTTGTGTGTGTGGAGTTTGCATGTTCTCCCCGTGCCTCGGGGGTTTCCTCCGGGTACTCCGGTTTCCTCCCCCGGTCCAAAGACATGCATGGTAGGTTGATTGGCATCTCTGGAAAATTGTCCGTAGTGTGTGAGTGTGTGAGTGAATGAGAGTGTGTGTGTGTGCCCTGTGATGGGTTGGGACTCCGTCCAGGGTGTATCCTGCCTCGATGCCCGATGACGCCTGAGATAGGCACAGGCTCCCCGTGACCCGAGAAGTTCGGATAAGCGGTAGAAAATGAACGAATGAATGAATTAAATTCTGACGGCTCTTAAAGTGGCAGCGAGCTGCCTTTCACACTCTACTTAAAATACAGCAGATGATTGAAGGAGCAGAAAACCACGTGAGTGGAAGCTGGGGAACAGAACACTCTCATCTCTGTGTGTGTGTGTGTGTGTGTGTGTGTGTGTGTGTGTGTGTGATTTATGTGTAATCCTCAGCAGATAGTGGATTAGCTTCTGGCTGTATTGTATCTGTGCTGTTTGAGTGCTTATATTTTCTCTGGCGCACGTCGGAACGCTGCAGTGCAGATCATTAACATGACAGCTCTGCGTCGGAGACGATGTTGTAGGGTAAACATTCAGAGCGGACTTAAAGGTGACAGCACTGAAGGCTGCTCCTTCTGCTCCAGGCTGATATGACACAACGGCGGCGGCTCTGACTTTCGCGCTAAACGCTGCAACTTTATTTCAGAATATTTAAAAAAAAATAATAATAATAATTTAAAAAGTGAAAAGAAGGAAGCGTGAGTTAGCGGGATTGTTATTTTTCTGTAACAGCAGGCTGTAACGAACGATTTTTATTTATCAATAAAAGTGTGAACTTGATTTGATCCATTTCTAGACACACTTTTTTCTCACTATCATCGTGTTAAGATCGTCGGAGGAAACAAAACGGCTCGTTATGTTACATTCGTTCATTTCCTACCGCTTATCCGTACTTCTGGGGTCACGGGGAGCCTGTGCCTATCTCAGGCGTCATCGGGCATCGAGGCAGGATACACCCTGGACGGAGTGCCAACCCATCACAGGGCACACACTCTCATACACTCACACACTACGGACAATTTTCCAGAGATTCCAATCAACCTACCATGCATGTCTTTGGACCGGGGGAGGAAACCGGAGTACCCGGAGGAAACCCCCGAGGCACGGGGAGAACATGCAAACTCCACACACACAAGGCGGAGGCGGAAATCGAACCCCCGACCCTGGAGGTGTGAGGCGAACCTGCTAACCACTAAGCCACCGTGTCCCCCTTTCGTTATGTTACAGAGAATTCCAAAGACAACGTGTGTAACTTCCAGAGCGTTTCCATGCCGCTGCCAAATTCTAATCGGTCAGAAACGTCTCGAGATCGTCTTCGATAACAGCAGCTCTGACGGCCCCGGGTTCCTATCAACGCGCTCGTTCTGTACGTTATGGTCTCTTTAATTTCTAACAGCTTCCACACAGAGTAGCGCAGAGACGTCTAAGTCTCGATATTTTAAAAAAATATCCTATCAAAAGCACAGAGGATTCTTTCTCCACTGAACAGCATCAGGTTCGATTGACTCGGCGGCGCGGCGTTCTCCGGCTAATGCGGGCGCTCGGCATGGACGGTGTGGGCGAGATATTCATTCTGAGCGTCACGCAGGAGCTGCTTTAGCACAAAGGCAGCGGCGAGAGACTGCAGTAGATCAGGCACGAGAGAGGCCTGTAATGAGCTGTGTGTCACGACGTCTGATTATTGCTTCAGAGCTACAAAATAAGCCGAGGGGAGAAGAAAGAAGAGAGAGAGAGAGAGAGAGAGAGAGAGAGAGAGAGAGAGAGAGAGAGAGAGAGAGATCACGGCACGGGTGTGTGTTTACGAGTGAGAGACAGTGATGGAGAGACATGAAAACAGAGAATGAAAAGAAAAGAGAGAGCAGCAGCTTCTCCAGACGTGTCTCAAGTGTGTTAAGGGAAAAGTCGTTGCTGTTTTTCTCGTGTCCCCACGTCTTCACGTCGAGGACACTGTTATTGCAGTTGGGATGAAGACGAGTTGAAGAGAAGGACAGGAAGAAGAACATGAACTTCTTTTCCCGTTGTCCAGAGAGATTGCGTAAATGAGACGTCCCAGAATGCAACAAAGCTACACGAGGACCGAGGTCCAGGCTGAGGGTCGGCTCCGGGAGTCAACGCTCTACGAGGAGATGATGATGATGATGATGATGATGATGATGATGATGATGGAGGTGTTAAAGTGAGTGGATTCTAGGACTAAAGCGCTGCCGCAGCGTCTTTAGAGGCTTACGTGGAATAAATATCAGGATCAGTTTGTTCTTTTTCAGATTAATATCAGATTATTATAATTATTAGGCTGTGTGTGTGTGTGTGTGTGTGTGTGTGTGTGTGTGTGTGTGTGTGTGTGTGTGTGAGAGAGAGAGAGAGAGAGAGAGAAGTGTGTGTGTGTGTGTGTGTGAGGAAATCAGTGAGTGTGA
>NC_062541.1:3011581-3014081 GCF_022655615.1 Tachysurus fulvidraco | reverse complement strand
CATCGTGTTACAGACACGTCGTGTTACAGACATGTCGTGTTACAGACACGTTGTGTTACAGACACCTTGTGTTACAGACACGTTGTGTTACAGACATGTTGTGTTACAGACACGTCGTGTTACAGACACGTCCTGTTACAGACACGTTGTGTTACAGACACCTTGTGTTACAGACACGTTGTGTTACAGACATGTTGTGTTACAGACACGTTGTGTTACAGACACGTAGTGTTACAGACACATAGTGTTACAGACACCTTGTGTTACAGACATGTTGTGTTACAGACACCTTGTGTTACAGACACGTCGTGTTACAGACATGTCGTGTTACAGACATGTTGTATTACAGACACGTCGTGTTACAGACACGTTGTGTTACAGACACCTTGTGTTACAGACACGTCGTGTTACAGACACCTTGTGTTACAGACACGTCGTGTTACAGACACCTTGTGTTACAGACACGTCGTGTTACAGACACGTCGTGTTACAGACATGTTGTGTTACAGACACGTCGTGTTACAGACACGTCGTGTTACAGACACGTCGTGTTACAGACACCTTGTGTTACAGACACCTTGTGTTACAGACACGTTGTGTTACAGACACCTTGTGTTACAGACACCTTGTGTTACACACACCTTGTGTTACAGACATGTTGTGTTACAGACACGTTGTGTTACAGACACCTTGTGTTACAGACACCTTGTGTTACACACACCTTGTGTTACAGACATGTTGTGTTACAGACACCTTGTGTTACAGACATGTTGTGTTACAGACACATCGTGTTACAGACATGTTGTGTTACAGACACGTAGTGTTACAGACACGTAGTGTTACAGACACCTTGTGTTACAGACATGTTGTGTTACAGACACATCATGTTACAGACACGTCGTGTTACAGACATGTCGTGTTACAGACACGTCGTGTTACAGACACGTCGTGTTACAGACACGTCGTGTTACAGACACCTTGTGTTACAGACACCTTGTGTTACAGACACGTTGTGTTACAGACACCTTGTGTTACAGACACCTTGTGTTACACACACCTTGTGTTACAGACATGTTGTGTTACAGACACGTTGTGTTACAGACACCTTGTGTTACAGACACCTTGTGTTACACACACCTTGTGTTACAGACATGTTGTGTTACAGACACCTTGTGTTACAGACATGTTGTGTTACAGACACATCGTGTTACAGACATGTTGTGTTACAGACACGTAGTGTTACAGACACGTAGTGTTACAGACACCTTGTGTTACAGACATGTTGTGTTACAGACACATCATGTTACAGACATGTTGTGTTACAGACACCTTGTGTTACAGACATGTTGTGTTACAGACACATCATGTTACAGACATGTTGTGTTACAGACACGTAGTGTTACAGACACCTTGTGTTACAGACACGTCCTGTTACAGACACGTCGTGTTACAGACACGTATTGTTACAGCCACGTCTGGTGAGCCGAAGTGTGCCACCTCGTGTGATGGCGTGTGCGGAGACGCTGCTAATGGAACCGATGTGATGAAGTGAAGGATGAAGTGTATAAAGGCTCAATTATCGGCTCACGTTCAGCTTCTATCCTCATCGTACTTCAGTAAAATCTGACAGACAGATGAACTTCTGACTTTCTCCGTGTCCGAATACTTATGGACCGTATAGAACGTGTGTATAGAACACACTAGCTTTTACAGTGTAGTACAGGTCTGTAATGTTAGAGACACAATAAATAAGACTGTTCTGGGATCAGAACATTGAAACTGTTCTAGGATCAGTCTGTTCTTCACTGTTTAATCTGTTAATGTTGAGAAACATTAAAACTGCTCTAGGATCAGTCTACACCTCGCTGTATTGTAATCCATAAAAGAATCTTAAAGCTGTTCTGGGATCAGTCTGTCCTTCACTAATCTGTTAATGTCGAGGAGAAACATTAAAACTGTTCTAGGATCAGTCTACACCTTGCCTTAAAACTGTTCTGGGATCAGTCTGTTCTTCACTAATCTGTAATGCTAGACCGGAGACAGTGAAACAGTTTTGGGATCAGTTTGTTGTCCACTTATTGATCTGTAATCTCGAGGACAAACATTAAAACTGTTCTAGGATCAGTCAGGGACCTCACTGTTTAATCTGTTACATTAGACAAGAAAAAATGAAACCGGGATGTTCTGCGGTCAGGTCGTTCCTCCCGGTGTAATCTAGAGGAGAAACAATAAAGCTGTTCTGGGATCATTTTATTCATGACTGTGCAATCTAAAGGAGAAATGATGAAACTGTTCTGGGATCAGATCGTCCATCACTATTTAGTCTGGAATACTAGAGACGGTGAATCTGTTCTGGGATCAGTTCGTTCCTCATTGTGTAATCTAGAGGAGTAACAATAAAACTGTTCTAAGGTCAGCGAGATGCAGCCTGCATCACGGTGCTGTAGTTCTCCCGCGCTGCGTCCTGTTATAATGTGATGTCGTGCGTGGTTGCTGCTCT
>NC_062541.1:3004081-3006581 GCF_022655615.1 Tachysurus fulvidraco | reverse complement strand
ACTTCCGTAATTTCCCTCCTTTACATCCTCGCCTTCGAGCCGCACTTACGCGTCGCCGCTGCTGCGATCCGACAACCTCCTCCGTCCCCGACTCCTCCAGCCAGAACCTGTCGCCGACGCCGATTAGATTCTTCACGTAAAAAATCCGTACCTCGCGCAATTTCGGTTCTGATTCTGAGCTGTAATGGGAAGGGGGGTCTATTCATTCCCCAGCGCTGCCTTCCTGCCCCCGGACAGGTGCGTGGGAAAATTCTCCCAGAACAGAACCATCCCGCCAACACTAACTGTATGCTCGCTAACCTTCGTTTATGGAGTGGTCCTGACCAGTAGCTCCGCCATCCGAGTCCAGATTCTAGAAGAACGTCGTTTCACGGTTTTCACAAAACGTCTTGACTTGAGTAAAACATTGGATCTGTTCCAAAAAAAACAAAACCCAGATTTATGCTGTTCTCCTGAGCCAAGGGTTCAGGAAAATCTGATACTTCTGAATCGGATTGTTTCGGTTGCTTTTTAAAGCTTGTGCCATGTTTTGTGATCATGCTGGACGCCGCCTGTGGCGGTGCGTCGCAGGAAAGTGCGTCGTTCTTTGTGCTACATGACCTGCCGGGCATCCGGCACTCGCTGCCTGCGAGAGAGACGTCTGGTCACGAGGCCGACTATCATCCCGCCATCACATCACAGATGGCGGGATGCCGTTCATTAGTGGTAGAAGCGATGATGTCTAAAGCGATCGTGAGCTCTGACATAATCCACCCCACCCCACCCCACCTCACCTCCGCTACGGCCCCAGGGCATTTAAGGAACGATAGATGTAGGATTTATGTGTTCATTTATAAATACAAAGGGCTGAAGGAACCAGGAACGAGTCCGAAAACCTGCAAACCGGTTCGCTTCACTTCCTGTTCACTAAATAATTAAAAACATGCACGAATCCTAAGCATGTGCTGGTCACAGAGATTATTTTCTGCGACAATCCAAAAGCCAGTGGGGGGGGACCAACAATCCTACTGGCTGTTTGTCGAAGGAATCGTCGAGACGATCGCTTCCTGGTCGGAATACAAAACGCCCTCGTCCCCGAGGCACACGAGTCGTATGTTCCTGTGTGTAGAGTAAGTCCTGATGATTGATACATAGCAAAGACGTGGTTATACGATACGGCCGGCCTCGCGGTGATATCGGCGCCCTCCTGACCTGCCGCTGTAACAGTAGCCCTCGGCGTTATCCCTCTGTACCGTCACACCTTCTGCTCCAGCTCTGTGAACCTTTTTTTTTTAACCTACAATTTTTTTCTTTCTCTATTCGAGGAGGGGTGAAGGGTGAGCGTGAGGTTCAGTAGAATTACAGTATGAAGACTTTTAAGTGCACTCCTATGGAGCATCATAAATAAAAAAAATGGTCTAGTTTCAAAACGCGGTCTCATCCTGATGCACTCTCAAGGGAAAGACTATCAAATGAAAGTGATTCAAATCTGAACTTGACTCAAATTCGACTCTGAATCAACTCCCTTTCGACTCAGAGTCGACTGAAATTCGACTCTGAACAGACAGAGATTCGGAAATGCTGTGTGTTCTGGAGATACGGACTGAAGGACAAAAACAGAAAGAAAACGCTGGATGCGATGCACTAAATATTCTAAAACATAATTAGTACATAACTAATCGAATCTTTTAAACAGTTCCGGCTTTAAGTTCACGGTTGTTTTTATGATTTAACAACACACAAATGCTTGCTTATTTTATTCATACCCATTCTTATATTCATACCCATTCTTATCGATAAAAAATGTTCTTGTTCATTTTAACGGATGTGATGAACTGAATCGAACCAAATAACAAAGAAAGTAAAGCGATTCAGCTCTGATTCAGATGAGTGCTCTCATTCATTCATTCATTCATCTTCTACCGCTTATCCGAACTTCTCGGGTCACGGGGAGCCTGTGTCTATCTCAGGCGTCATCGGGCATCGAGGCAGGAATAACAACCCTGGAGGGAAGTGCCCAAACCATCACAGGGCCACACACCCTCTCATGCACACACACACCTCACACACACACACTACGGACAATTTTCAGAGATGGCAATCAACCTACCATGCATGTCTTTGGACCGGGGAGGAAAACCGGAGTAACCCGGAGGAAACCCCGAGGCAACGGGCGAGAACATGAAACTCCAATACACACAAAGGCGGAGGCCGGGAAAATCGGAACCCGACCCTGGAGATGTGAGGCGAACGTGCTAACCACTAAGCCATCTTGCCCCCTCAGTGCTCTCATGCTTTGTTAATTTCCCTCAGTGAAAATCTGGAAAAAAGACTGATACAGACAGCTGGTGGTTCATTGGGACGTATACAGCAGGACAAGACCCTCTTACCCACACACACTTACTGTCCCTACACACACTCTCCAGCACTCCTGCTTCCTTTATTCCTTCCACATTGCTCCTTTTGTAATGATACTTTATGCCAAACGTGGCTGTTTTTCAAGGTTCGATCGACTGCGTCT
>NC_062541.1:2989081-2999081 GCF_022655615.1 Tachysurus fulvidraco | reverse complement strand
AGCGACGCCTCTTCGTCCTGACCGATGATTCACAATTTTCAAAGAAATGGTGAGAGATGTTAGAGCCAGTCACGTTCACACTTCGCTTCCACACTGATACCGATGTTACAGAAGCGTATCGGGTCACGGCGTGGACGTGTACGGCTCAAAACTCTGACGCTTACAGTACAAACCTGTGATGTGTAAACTTGTGTATGGATTTTGTGAAAAATCTTCAGACTGACTTTACAGTGGAGGACATAAGGCATGAGACAGTGGTTTGGTGTTTTGAACCACTTTAGATGCTCTAGACAGCAGCACCAGAGGCAGCAGCACAAAATATGCGATGGGAATCGTACTAATAAATGGAATTGAAAAGTTAATCAAAAACAAGACCTGCAGCCTTGTTTTATTCTGTCCTCATTTACTCCAAAATGGCACGCGGTACAGTACAAAACATGAAGGGAAGGTGTTGCGCAGAATGCTGTAGAGCGCTTATAACAATCCACAATGTCTCAAAGAAGCTTTACAGAAGTACGGAGCTACAATTTTTCCTAATGGTAAAACCTAAGGTGAAGGTGGCAAGGAAAGACTCCCTGAGATGATATGAGGAGGAACCAGAAACTCAGAACTGAACTTTATCCTTATTTGGGTGACACTGGACACGAAATAATGTCAATGTAAATAAAGTCCTTTCTACAACAGTTTGTAGTCCAGTGGAATTAAGCAACCGATAGCTACTGAGGAACTAACAAGTCAGAGTCATTCATTTCTGAGTTCATTACAGACCCAACACTGATTCCTTCCTGCCAAGTCTTCAAATAATTGCTGATGAAGCCCTGAACACAAAGCTGACCGACACAACAGTAGCTTAAAGACAGCGTCTTCATGCAGTCCCATCCACAGCTGGACTGACTGACGTGGGATAATATATTCGATAATATATTCGTGTGCTGTGCTTGATGTAAGTCGAACTCACAGCTAAAATGTCTTGTGCTGTTAGTTTCATAAGCAGAATCTTTTTTTCTGTTTGTGACTGAAAAATATTCAAATAGTATAGTAATTAACACTGAGGGAAAATTACTGATCTACACTTAACGTCCACTTTAATAAGACCACCTGTAGCCTGTTTGTTCATGCTGTTAACTGATCAGCCGATCACTTGACAGCCAATCATACGGATCCAGGTCGAGAGATTTACTTAAAGGTGCGGTCTCCGATGTTTGAAAGCCAATGTTGACATATAAAATCACCAAAACAAACACGCCCCTAACCCAAACGGGTCCCACCCCTGTATCGATAGCTCCGCCCACACATACATACGTAACCCAGGCGACTAAAGGAAAGAAACGTGTCTTTATCATTGTAGATAAACAAACAAGCAAAAATGCCACACAAGCATAATCATGTAAAGGACAAAGGCATATATTAGTTCTGTGTAACAAAGCAAAACCAACGTTACTCACCTATCGAGAAGGAAAAAAGCGCCTCGGCGTCTTAAGTAAAGTCGGCCACATATTCACAGGTCGGAGTTTCCCGAGTCGATAACTCCTGAGCTAAACGCTGTTACTACACAAAACGCGGTTGTAGCTGCCTCTCTACATTACTACGATAGAAAAGAGGTGTTATTTGTGTAGTAACAGCGTTTAGCTCAGGAGTTATTGACTCGGGAAACTCCAACCTGTGAATATGTGGCCAACTTCCTGCTCCTTCAGTTCTCTCCAGCGCTGGAAAGCTGATCCTATATTAACACGTCCTACTTCTTGTCCTTATCGTAAGTCTTTCTTCTCTTTCTTTCTTTGTTTTTATCCTCCATGTCGATGTTAAAACCGCTTTCTGCTAACGTTACACATGTGCACTGAACACTCTCTCTGCCCATAGCGATAAGCCCCTCCCCTTTCTGCTCGTCGGCCACACGTTTGTTTTGATTATCGTTTAGTTTGTCGTTCCGACGCATTGTCTGAAGCATTTCTCAAACGACGGAGACCCCACCTTTAATGTTCACGTCAAACAAAAGTCTGATCTCGGTAACCGTGGCATCGTGTCAGTAACAGATCTACTGGTTTGAGTATTTCTGAAATATATGTGTGTATGGGACTTTCTCAGAATGCTGTGAAAAACAAAAAACATTAAGCAGGCGAAACTTTTAAATGAAGTCGTTTACAGCAAATCGTCTGGATTAAGACTGATGGAGTGGATCATTAATGAGGTGGATGATGTCCAGACCTCTTGTGCAGGTTAGATGGAGTTTCGATGGTCTGCAGGTTTTGCTGAAACCTGTTAAAACTGTTGAACGACATCATCTCGGATCATCAAGAGCTGCTCAAAACACGCTGCTATACCGTACGATGGATGAGGTCACGTGACGTCGTATTGTCTGAGACGACGCGGTTATTAATGTCAAACCAACACCGACATCTACGATCATGAGACATCTCAAGCTGCAACGCTATGAATCTGAGCTAAATCTGCACTGCTGCGAAACACAATCTGCAGCTTGTTACACATCCATGAAGATTTAATTCATTAGTCCGTTCTCTCATTGAGTGCCGTGTGGGTTTGGCTAATTATGCACAAAAGACGCATCTATCACTGTCTGATTTGTTTGCGGGTGCACTTTGTCCCGCAGAGATCACAATAACAAACCCCCAGTCTAACACACACACACACACACACACACACACACACACACACTCAAACACATGCATGCACTGATGGAGCTGCTTGGTGACTGAGGGACGGGTTAATCAATACGGGCCAATACGGATCGTTAAGAGGTCGATCAATTAATCATCGCTGGTCTCAATTACAGGCGATGATCACCTCGCTCACCCGAGGCGACGGATAAACAAACGGCAGGAAGAAAGAACTATCGACTGACAGACAAATAAACAGACACACAAAAAAGGAAAGAGAGAAAAGAAAGCAAAGGACTTGTGTGTGTGTGTGTGTGTGTGTGTGTGTGTGTGTGTGTGTGTGTGTGTGTGTGTGTGTGTGTGTGTGTGTGTGTGTGTATTTGTCTTTGTGCGTGTCTGTGTGTATATGTGTGTGTCTGTGTGTCTGAGTGTGTGTGTGTGTGTGTGTGTGTGTGTGTGTGTGTGTGTGTGTGTATGTGTGTGTGTGTGTGTCTGTGTGTCTGAGTGTGTGTGTGTTTATGTGTATGTATGTATTTGTCTTTCTGTGTGTCTGTGTGTATATGTGTGTGTGTGTGTGTGTGTGTGTGTGTGTGTGTGTGTGTGTGTGTGTGTGTGTGTGTGTGTGTGTGTCCACCTGAGAGCAGGTGGATCAGGTTGGAGTTTCAGTCAAGCTGCACTACCTTTAAGGTCGCAGCACTACAAAGTCCAGTCACTCTGAGGAGGAGGAACACACAAGGAGTCAGGATAGAGAGAGCATGTGCAGGACTCCCAACGGAGAGAGAGAGAGAGAGAGAGAGAGACAGAGAGAGAGAGAGAGAGAGAGAGAGAGACATGTTTAAATATAGTAGAAAAAAGAGGGACAGAATAGAAGAGACTAAAGGTGAATGAGTGGCGAGTGAACAGTGAGTGGGAGAAGGGTTTGAATAGAAAAAAGGAAGCAAGTGGATAACAGAGGCGTGAGCATTAAAAACAGAGGAGAGCAGGAGAGAAAGGAAGACTAGATGAGGAGATGAGGAGATAGCAGGTGAGGAAAGGAAGGAGATAAGAGAGGAGAGGTTAGATGAGGTGAGATTAGGAACGGAAAAAAGAAGAGATGAGACAAGAGAAGGGGAGCGATAGTGGGATTATAACAGAGAGAGAGAGAGAGAGAGAGAGAGAGAGAGAGAGAGAGAGAGAGAGAGAGAGATTACAGTTGAAAATAAGACAAGGATTAGACATGTGAGATGACAGGAAAGAGAGAAATGGAAAAAGGAGAGGAGTGAAGAACAAAACGAGGAAAGCAGATCAGGTGAAGAACGTTGGAGAATAAAGGACAAGAAGGTGGAAGAGAAGAGAGAGAGAGAGAGAGAGAGAGAGAGAGAGAGAGAGTAAAGGAGGGCAGAAGAAGGAAGAAAAATATGAAAGATTAGATGACTGGAGATTAAGAGAAGAAGAGATGAGATGGGAGACGGCGAAAGAGGGATTACGGAAAGAAAAGCAGAGGTAAAAAGAGAAAAACAGTCGAAAGACTTAGAAGTATTAAAAAGGTGATGGGAAGAGAAGACAGACAGAGAGAGAAATAAGAAAAAGGGAGAAAAGGATAGCAGAGACAATAAGATGAAGGCAGAGGAAGACAGAAGAAGAAGGGAAAATAACATCAAGACGTGAAATAATGGTGTTTGCTGAGGGACAAACCGAATGAGCTGAGAGAGAATTGAGAATCGAATCAACGGAGGAGAGAGAACATGGAGGACAAGAGAGATGGAGAGAGAGAGAGAGAAAGAGAGAGAGACAATGGAGGGGTGGGGGTGATGGGGGTTCGGCTAAGGTGGTCTTTAATCAGAATGTATTCCAATTAATTTGATCATTAAGGCCTGCTTGTTAGCCGTGTGAAGCTGAAGCGATGACATCGCTCATGGTGTCATTAATGTAACGCCGACAGATCGCTGCTCCCGTGGGACTCACACAGAGACGTCAAAGTGCGGCTAACACACTGTCACACCTGACACGGGGATGAAAACACACACACACACACACACACACACACACACGTGTTTAGTACCTCTACACAGTGTATAATACCATAAACTCCTCATCAGTGTTATTTTAGTGCTGATGTTATTCTGATAGAATTATGCATCAAGTTTGTTTAGGTTTTTTTCTCTTTTTTTAGCCCCAAAAGCTACAGCAACCTTAAACAGACCAATGCTAGTCTGACCACGTGCCGATTAGCCTCGCCGTGAACCAGACGACGACGACGAGACCGACCGATTTTACGGAGCCTTCCTATTTCCACAAAGCTGTATCATCTAATCTAATCTCGATGTAAGAGTTAATGCTGTAAAGAGTAAAAACTCTTCTAAGATCAGTTCATCGTCAGATGTTCCTCTGCGTCCTACCTACTCTTTGACCAAACAAACGGCTACGTCGAAGCCACCCTCGGCAGATAAAACACGGGCGAGCGAGCTGACGATCTTCTCTTCTTCTACTCTAGATTTTAGATCTTACTTTTGTGTTATTTTTCTTTAAAGAAAAAAAAAACTTTCCTCGTTTGCAACGTTAGCAGCAATCTGGAAGATGTTTCCTTTCTACCGGCGCTTACCAACTGGCAACGACGTTCTACCATCTTGGCTGGGTCTGTGTTTCTGGCAGCTGGTAGACGGCCAGACTAATCTGGATTTTTCAGAAAGGGGATTTATTGCCTGACAGCCTTTGATGCTTAAAGTCCCTTTTGTTTCCAAATTTGCCTCATGAAATGACTCGCCGTAAAAGAAACAAAGTTCTTAAAATCTTGCAAGCCGTTCCCTGGTGTGAAACTAGTAATCATCTAAACCAGCTACGTCGCTTGGAGGGGAACATCTGAGAAGAATTTTTTTTTTTTCAATAGCTAATTCGGCTAGGGCAGGGGTCGGCGACCCGCGGCTCCGGAGCCGCAAGTGACTCTTTCATCCCTTTTCTGCATCCCTTTTATTTAATTTGAATTTATTTTATTTTTAGTTATCTAGTTTTTAAGAAGATTATGATGCTCTTGTAACATTCAAATAAACCACGTTTAATTTTTCTGTCGCTCAAAATACGTCTCGTAACCGCCGTAACTTGCGAAATCCGACACAGAAGCGGACGCGTTTTTGGTTCGCTGCAGCCGGCGGATTAAAATTTTGATGTCATGAATACGAAGAGGACTCGATTAGATGTTGAACATTTTATTTGAAAGTAACCTTCGACCCAGCGTCTTTTTTTGTTAAGGTTAGTTCAAACTGTTCAAAATATTTTTGTTTGCCTGCAGAAATAAAATTTCGTTTACTCGGTAGCGGTTCATTGATTTCATAAATGCAACACTACAGGTTTTTATATACTTTCCATAAAGGTAAAAAACGATATATGCAGCGTTCTCTTCATTTTAGATGACAAAAGGGTTTTTTTTTCTGTGGGAAACGGCTCCAAATGGCTCTTCGAGTGTTTAAGGTTGCCGACCCCCGATCTAGGGTTTTGCTAACAAAAGCTAACCTAGCTAACAAAATACCCAGAATACACAGAAAGTCCTATGTTGAGGTCCTGGACCGCTTTTGTTTTGAGTTTTTAGAAGGTTACACGAAATTGTTTGAATTCAAAGTGGCTTTCGGGTAGATTATTATTTACTTGACTACAGGACTTTCTTCACATCGGACCATCGTTCAACAGACGGCGCATGGTATCACTAGCATAGATCCTGTGAGAAGTGGATACACATCCTGTCACCGCGAGGCCATGTCCACACTAATCCGGATATATTTGAAAACGGAGTTTACGTCTAAAAATGCTCTACGTCCACATTATCATTTTCAAAGCGTTTATTTGCTTGCGACCGCATCACATGACTAAAAATGCGTCATAGCGTTCAAAAGCCGCCGTCTTCGCAGTCCACGCTAAGATGCGAAGACGGCGGCTTTTGAATGTCGTGTGATGCGGTCGCAAGCAAATAAACGCAACTTTTGGAAAATGTTTGAAAATTATTTTCAAACATTTTTGGAAAATCAAATTTGGTTTTCAGTGGTTTTCAAATTTATCCGCTTTGGAGAGCGTCTTCCAACAGCTACGCTTCCGTTGACTTAAAGCGCTGTCTTGGTGTGGACGAAAAGCCTAAACGGAGAGAAAATATATACGTTTTTCAAACGAAACGAAACGAAAACGTATTAATGTCCTGAACACCCCCTGAAACGGGATTGTTATTATGGGCAGAACAAAAAAAAAGATTTTGTCCCTTCTTAGGTAGGGAGGACAATCAACCCTAACTGACAGGATTTAAGTATATCAGGGTTGAGAGAGTGAAGAGTTGGACCACATCTAAAAGTATGGTGATGGTAGTGAGCTGTCGATATATCGATCGATATACGTGACAATTCCTACCCCGACTTAAGATGGTGATCTTTGGGGTAGCTACCAAAAGAATGAGGTTAGTTCTACAAGAAGTTCCCTCTTGGGGATCTACAGTGGAAAGCGTGTGAAAGACAACCAACAGGGAAAAGACTGTGTTGTTGTCCCAGGATTCAAAGGGATCAGATTTCCCAGCTGGCCTGGGATCATCAGGGATCCCCCGGTAAGAGGTAGAAGAGGCAAAGATAAAGTCATCGGGCTTTTCGTGCTGCCAGTGCGACCCTGAGTGTAGATTCGGGCGATGCTGATAATGCGGCGCTTTCACGACCTTCGGATGACATTTACATGACAAAACGTCTGAACTATGATGTATACTGTAACCATCCATTTTTAAAATGTCATGATATAATACATCGGTTATATCACCCACTTCTTTGTGCCGTATCTGATGCTTTATATTTGAAAGAGGAACACTCGTACACTCGTTCAGACACACTCGCTCGCTGAGTGGTATGGACTCTCTGTTGGACTAACTGATACACTGTTGTCATGGCAACCCTATTAAAGAAGGACGATGAGACGACGGTGAAATCGGACTCGTTCTCTCTCTCTCTCTCTCTCGCGCGCGCACACACCTTTCTTTTATTCCTGCGAAATCTTTTCTTTCTATCCCATTCTCACCTTCCTTCTCTCTCGCCGTCACTCTATCGCCCTCCCTCTCTATTTGTTCTCTCTCTCTCTGTCTTTCCATCTAAAAGCCTCACTCTGGGTGAATACCGTCTTCTGTCTCCCACAATGAACATGGCACCTATTCATTCATTCTCTCCTTCACCTCCTCCTCCTCTTCCTCCTCCTCTCTTAGCTGTGCTCGGTGTGAACACGTCCCTTTTTCCTCCGACACCTCATCATATATCTTTCGGTCTGCGACGTGAGCTCTACCTCGCACGTAATCGCTTCCCGGGTCTCTACCCACGCGGCTCTCAGCCGCTCATTCTCCTTCTCTGTTTCCATCTGCCTCTCTCTCTCTCTCTCTCTCTCTCTCTCTCTCTCTCTCTCTCTCTCTCTTCCTGCCCCCCGTCGATCTGTAAATTTCTGTGGAGCATGCAGGACAGGGGCATGCCTGGGTGCTCGTGTTCTTTCCAATTAAAGAGGAGACTTACAAGGTGATGGAAAGCCAGGCTTGCCACAGAGGGCCGCTTTAATAGGACCGGAGAGGAACACTGGAACCCGAGAGGAGAGCAGAAAGACGAAATCAAACATACACTACACCTACATATATATACAATCATACAGGCACACACTGTTCAGTAATACACTGGCCACTGGTAAAATATAGACATTTACATGATGCACAAGGTCTATAATTCAATTAAAGCTATGCTAAATTGCTAGCAAATCAGATCCATCCATCCATCCATTTTCTGTAGTGCTAATTCTACATACTGTAGCGTTAAAGGGAACCTGGAGCCTATCCCAGGGGACCCTGGGTACAAGGCAGAGGGAACCCTGGACAGTCTTAACCCATTGCAAGAAACAATCTCACACTCACACACTACTAACAATTTAAAGATGCCTTTCAGCCAAAACATGTCTTTGGACTCAAGGATGAAACCGTAGTGCTCAGAGGAAACCCAAGAAACACAGGAAGACCATGTAAACTCTACAGACAGGGTGGAGGCGGGACTGAGGTGTAAGGAACCCCTGAGGTGTAAGGAAAAGTGCTAACCACATTAGCCACCATGACCACCCAACTGTTTATTATAGTCCTTATTAGTGATGCGCAGGTCGTCTCATAACCCGCGGGGTCGCTCGCGGACCCGCGGGTTATGAGACGACCTGCACATCAATAATGCGGGTTGGGGCGGGTAAAGAAATTGTCACTTTGTATAATGCGGACTGGGGCAGGACAATAATTTCATAAAAGCTGGACCCGCAGGTTGGAAAAAACCCGACCCGCGCATCACTAGTCTGTACTAGGGACGCGCGGGTCGTTTCATGTCCCGCGGGTAACTAGCGGGTCAGGTTGGGGTGGGTAAAGAAGTTGTCACTTTGCTGCAGTGCGGGCAAGGGCAGGTCAATAGTTACATAAAAGCGGGACCCGCGGGCTGGAAAAAAACCAGACCGGCGCATCACTAGTCCTTATTCCAACACGATCCATTACTCCAATCCCTGCTTTGTAACTGTGTTGGCTATCAAACATACAGTACAGTGTTCAGTCTATTTTTAAAAGACTCTTTTGACTTTTTTCTTCTGAATAGTGAGATTCTTTAGGCAGATGTGAACACAGCTTTAATCACACTAGAGTATCTGAGTTTCCAGGTGAACTCGACCGCATTAAGAAAGCGATTCGACTGCAGAAAGTGAACCAAACTTCTTACGAGTTTTAGTTTGCTGCCTTTCTTTTTTATTTTATTTATTTATTTATTTATTTATTTATTTATTTATCTGTATGTATAAAATGATGAAAGCAGCTCAACCGAACCCCAGCTACAGAAATGCCATGCATTCCCGAGACTGGAAGAAAAAAGAAAAATAAATCACTTGGAAATGACACAAAACTTTAGAACCGAATAACCATTTATTGAGCGCCGGCTACATGTTTTCCACGTTCGGGTGATTTTGATGCACACATAAGAAGTTTCATTCATCTTTTGTTTTCGTTTTTTTATTTTGGAGAAACCCGATCTAAATCAAGCTAAATACCGAACCAACCAAAAATATGAATTTTGCTCTGATTTCGACTCAAACTGACTATTATCTAGTATTAACCAAATTCCATGAGCAGCATTATAATTCTCTTCATCAACGTAGGTAAGATCAGTAAGTAGGTGGTGTCTCCTGGATCAGCAACCGAATACTGTGGCCACGAATGTCATTTGTTTGGATAGAAAACGCCCTAAAAAAGCCCTATTGTGGTTAACTTGCCCTGTAGCCATAACGATACTCAGTCATCTGTACTTCTGCTAGCCTCCACTGGTTCTAGATCCATCCTCTGCTAATCTGTTGAACGGTAATTGTAGACTTTATATGGTTGTGCAAAAAAAAAATCGAGT